>NW_027663755.1:0-7500 GCF_964034855.1 Anser brachyrhynchus | reverse complement strand
CACGTACGGTGCCACTTTCTGCCATCAAAAAGTGCTCTCAGCGGAAGCCTTTGGGTACACCTGAACTCCCTGGGGGAGCCTTTACGCAACCCCACACTCAACAGGACTCTGCGTCTTCACTCTTTCCTAACAACCCTAAACATAACCCTAACCGCAACAAGAAGCTGAACCCGAGTTAGACCCGAAAAAACACGTACGATGCCACTTTCTGCCATCAAAAAGTGCTCTCAGCGGAAGCCTTTGGGTACACCTGAACTCCCTGGGGGAGCCTTTACGCAACCCCACACTCAACAGGACTCTGCGTCTTCACTCTTTCCTAACAACCCTAAACATAACCCTAACCGCAACAAGAAGCTGAACCCGAGTTAGACCCGAAAAAACACGTACGGTGCCACTTTCTGCCATCAAAAAGTGCTCTCAGCGGAAGCCTTTGGGTACACCTGAACTCCCTGGGGAGCCTTTACGCAACCCCACACTCAACAGGACTCTGCGGTCTTCACTCTTTCCTAACAACCCTAAATATAACCCTAACCGCAACAAGAAGCTGAACCCGAGTTAGACCCGAAAAAACACGTACGGTGCCACTTTCTGCCATCAAAAAGTGCTCTCAGCGGAAGCCTTTGGGTACACCTGAACTCCCTGGGGGAGCCTTTACGCAACCCCACACTCAACAGGACTCTGCGTCTTCGCTCTTTCCTAACAACCCTAAACATAACCCTAACCGCAACAAGAAGCTGAACCCGAGTTAGACCCGAAAAAACACGTACGGTGCCACTTTCTGCCATCAAAAAGTGCTCTCAGCGGAAGCCTTTGGGTACACCTGAACTCCCTGGGGGAGCCTTTACGCAACCCCACACTCAACAGGACTCTGCGTCTTCGCTCTTTCCTAACAACCCTAAACATAACCCTAACCGCAACAAGAAGCTGAACCCGAGTTAGACCCGAAAAAACACGTACGGTGCCACTTTCTGCCATCAAAAAGTGCTCTCAGCGGAAGCCTTTGGGTACACCTGAACTCCCTGGGGAGCCTTTACGCAACCCCACACTCAACAGGACTCTGCGTCTTCACTCTTTCCTAACAACCCTAAACATAACCCTAACCGCAACAAGAAGCTCAACCCGAGTTAGACCCGAAAAAACACGTACGGTGCCACTTTCTGCCATCAAAAAGTGCTCTCAGCGGAAGCCTTTGGGTACACCTGAACTCCCTGGGGGAGCCTTTACGCAACCCCACACTCAACAGGACTCTGCGTCTTCACTCTTTCCTAACAACCCTAAACATAACCCTAACCCGCAACAAGAAGCTGAACCCGAGTTAGACCCGAAAAAACACGTACGGTGCCACTTTCTGCCATCAAAAAGTGCTCTCAGCGGAAGCCTTTGGGTACACCTGAACTCCCTGGGGGAGCCTTTACGCAACCCCACACTCAACAGGACTCTGCGTCTTCACTCTTTCCTAACAACCCTAAACATAACCCTAACCGCAACAAGAAGCTCAACCCGAGTTAGACCCGAAAAAACACGTACGGTGCCACTTTCTGCCATCCAAAAGTGCTCTCAGCGGAAGCCTTTGGGTACACCTGAACTCCCTGGGGGAGCCTTTACGCAACCCCACACTCAACAGGACTCTGCGTCTTCACTCTTTCCTAACAACCCTAAACATAACCCTAACCGCAACAAGAAGCTGAACCCGAGTTAGACCCGAAAAACACGTACGGTGCCACTTTCTGCCATCAAAAAGTGCTCTCAGCGGAAGCCTTTGGGTACACCTGAACTCCCTGGGGGAGCCTTTACGCAACCCCACACTCAACAGGACTCTGCGTCTTCGCTCTTTCCTAACAACCCTAAACATAACCCTAACCGCAACAAGAAGCTGAACCCGAGTTAGACCCGAAAAAACACGTACGGTGCCACTTTCTGCCATCAAAAAGTGCTCTCAGCGGAAGCCTTTGGGTACACCTGAACTCCCTGGGGAGCCTTTACGCAACCCCCACACTCAACAGGACTCTGCGTCTTCACTCTTTCCTAACAACCCTAAACATAACCCTAACCGCAACAAGAAGCTGAACCCGAGTTAGACCCGAAAAAACACGTACGGTGCCACTTTCTGCCATCAAAAAGTGCTCTCAGCGGAAGCCTTTGGGTACACCTGAACTCCCTGGGGGAGCCTTTACGCAACCCCACACTCAACAGGACTCTGCGTCTTCACTCTTTCCTAACAACCCTAAACATAACCCTAACCGCAACAAGAAGCTCAACCCGAGTTAGACCCGAAAAAACACGTACGGTGCCACTTTCTGCCATCAAAAAGTGCTCTCAGCGGAAGCCTTTGGGTACACCTGAACTCCCTGGGGAGCCTTTACGCAACCCACACTCAACAGGACTCTGCGTCTTCACTCTTTCCTAACAACCCTAAACATAACCCTAACCGCAACAAGAAGCTGAACCCGAGTTAGACCCGAAAAAACACGTACGGTGCCACTTTCTGCCATCAAAAAGTGCTCTCAGCGGAAGCCTTTGGGTACACCTGAACTCCCTGGGGGAGCCTTTACGCAACCCCACACTCAACAGGACTCTGCGTCTTCACTCTTTCCTAACAACCCTAAACATAACCCTAACCGCAACAAGAAGCTGAACCCGAGTTAGACCCGAAAAAACACGTACGGTGCCACTTTCTGCCATCAAAAAGTGCTCTCAGCGGAAGCCTTTGGGTACACCTGAACTCCCTGGGGGAGCCTTTACGCAACCCCACACTCAACAGGACTCTGCGTCTTCACTCTTTCCTAACAACCCTAAACATAACCCTAACCGCAACAAGAAGCTGAACCCGAGTTAGACCCGAAAAAACACGTACGGTGCCACTTTCTGCCATCAAAAAGTGCTCTCAGCGGAAGCCTTTGGGTACACCTGAACTCCCTGGGGGAGCCTTTACGCAACCCCACACTCAACAGGACTCTGCGTCTTCACTCTTTCCTAACAACCCTAAACATAACCCTAACCGCAACAAGAAGCTCAACCCGAGTTAGACCCGAAAAAACACGTACGGTGCCACTTTCTGCCATCCAAAAGTGCTCTCAGCGAAGCCTTTGGGTACACCTGAACTCCCTGGGGAGCCTTTACGCAACCCCACACTCAACAGGACTCTGCGTCTTCACTCTTTCCTAACAACCCTAAACATAACCCTAACCGCAACAAGAAGCTGAACCCGAGTTAGACCCGAAAAAACACGTACGGTGCCACTTTCTGCCATCAAAAAGTGCTCTCAGCGGAAGCCTTTGGGTACACCTGAACTCCCTGGGGGAGCCTTTACGCAACCCCACACTCAACAGGACTCTGCGTCTTCGCTCTTTCCTAACAACCCTAAACATAACCCTAACCGCAACAAGAAGCTGAACCCGAGTTAGACCCGAAAAAACACGTACGGTGCCACTTTCTGCCATCAAAAAGTGCTCTCAGCGGAAGCCTTTGGGTACACCTGAACTCCCTGGGGGAGCCTTTACGCAACCCCACACTCAACAGGACTCTGCGTCTTCACTCTTTCCTAACAACCCTAAACATAACCCTAACCGCAACAAGAAGCTGAACCCGAGTTAGACCCGAAAAAACACGTACGGTGCCACTTTCTGCCATCAAAAAGTGCTCTCAGCGGAAGCCTTTGGGTACACCTGAACTCCCCTGGGGGAGCCTTTACGCAACCCCACACTCAACAGGACTCTGCGTCTTCACTCTTTCCTAACAACCCTAAACATAACCCTAACCGCAACAAGAAGCTGAACCCGAGTTAGACCCGAAAAAACACGTACGGTGCCACTTTCTGCCATCAAAAAGTGCTCTCAGCGGAAGCCTTTGGGTACACCTGAACTCCCTGGGGGAGCCTTTACGCAACCCCACACTCAACAGGACTCTGCGTCTTCACTCTTTCCTAACAACCCTAAACATAACCCTAACCGCAACAAGAAGCTGAACCCGAGTTAGACCCGAAAAAACACGTACGGTGCCACTTTCTGCCATCAAAAAGTGCTCTCAGCGGAAGCCTTTGGGTACACCTGAACTCCCTGGGGAGCCTTTACGCAACCCCCACACTCAACAGGACTCTGCGTCTTCACTCTTTCCTAACAACCCTAAACATAACCCTAACCGCAGACAAGAAGCTGAACCCGAGTTAGACCCGAAAAAACACGTACGGTGCCACTTTCTGCCATCAAAAAGTGCTCTCAGCGGAAGCCTTTGGGTACACCTGAACTCCCTGGGGGAGCCTTTACGCAACCCCACACTCAACAGGACTCTGCGTCTTCACTCTTTCCTAACAACCCTAAACATAACCCTAACCGCAACAAGAAGCTGAACCCGAGTTAGACCCGAAAAAACACGTACGGTGCCACTTTCTGCCATCAAAAAGTGCTCTCAGCGGAAGCCTTTGGGTACACCTGAACTCCCTGGGGGAGCCTTTACGCAACCCCACACTCAACAGGACTCTGCGTCTTCACTCTTTCCTAACAACCCTAAACATAACCCTAACCGCAACAAGAAGCTGAACCCGAGTTAGACCCGAAAAAACACGTACGGTGCCACTTTCTGCCATCAAAAAGTGCTCTCAGCGGAAGCCTTTGGGTACACCTGAACTCCCTGGGGGAGCCTTTACGCAACCCCACACTCAACAGGACTCTGCGTCTTCACTCTTTCCTAACAACCCTAAACATAACCCTAACCGCAACAAGAAGCTGAACCCGAGTTAGACCCGAAAAAACACGTACGGTGCCACTTTCTGCCATCAAAAGTGCTCTCAGCGGAAGCCTTTGGGTACACCTGAACTCCCTGGGGGAGCCTTTACGCAACCCCACACTCAACAGGACTCTGCGTCTTCACTCTTTCCTAACAACCCTAAACATAACCCTAACCGCAACAAGAAGCTGAACCCGAGTTAGACCCGAAAAAACACGTACGGTGCCACTTTCTGCCATCAAAAGTGCTCTCAGCGGAAGCCTTTGGGTACACCTGAACTCCCTGGGGGAGCCTTTACGCAACCCCACACTCAACAGGACTCTGCGTCTTCACTCTTTCCTAACAACCCTAAACATAACCCTAACCGCAACAAGAAGCTGAACCCGAGTTAGACCCGAAAAAACACGTACGGTGCCACTTTCTGCCATCCAAAAGTGCTCTCAGCGGAAGCCTTTGGAAGGGCACTGATCAAAGTGTCAGGGAGCCTTTGGGTACACCTGAACTCCCTGGGGGAGCCTTTACGCAACCCCACACTCAACAGGACTCTGCGTCTTCACTCTTTCTAACAACCCTAAACATAACCCTAACCGCAACAAGAAGCTGAACCCGAGTTAGACCCGAAAAAACACGTACGGTGCCACTTTCTGCCATCAAAAAGTGCTCTCAGCGGAAGCCTTTGGGTACACCTGAACTCCCTGGGGGAGCCTTTACGCAACCCCACACTCAACAGGACTCTGCGTCTTCACTCTTTCCTAACAACCCTAAACATAACCCTAACCGCAACAAGAAGCTGAACCCGAGTTAGACCCGAAAAAACACGTACGGTGCCACTTTCTGCCATCCAAAAGTGCTCTCAGCGGAAGCCTTTGGGTACACCTGAACTCCCTGGGGAGCCTTTACGCAACCCCACACTCAACAGGACTCTGCGTCTTCACTCTTCCTAACAACCCTAACATAACCCTAACCGCAACAAGAAGCTGAACCGAGTTAGACCCGAAAAAACACGTACGGTGCCACTTTCTGCCATCCAAAAGTGCTCTCAGCGGAAGCCTTTGGGTACACCTGAACTCCCTGGGGGAGCCTTTACGCAACCCCACACTCAACAGGACTCTGCGTCTTCACTCTTTCCTAACAACCCTAAACATAACCCTAACCGCAACAAGAAGCTGAACCCGAGTTAGACCCGAAAAAACACGTACGGTGCCACTTTCTGCCATCAAAAGTGCTCTCAGCGGAAGCCTTTGGGTACACCTGAACTCCCTGGGGGAGCCTTTACGCAACCCCACACTCAACAGGACTCTGCGTCTTCACTCTTTCCTAACAACCCTAAACATAACCCTAACCGCAACAAGAAGCTGAACCCGAGTTAGACCCGAAAAAAACACGTACGGTGCCACTTTCTGCCATCAAAAAGTGCTCTCAGCGGAAGCCTTTGGGTACACCTGAACTCCCTGGGGGAGCCTTTACGCAACCCCACACTCAACAGGACTCTGCGTCTTCACTCTTTCCTAACAACCCTAAACATAACCCTAACCGCAACAAGAAGCTCAACCCGAGTTAGACCCGAAAAAACACGTACGGTGCCACTTTCTGCCATCCAAAAGTGCTCTCAGCGGAAGCCTTTGGGTACACCTGAACTCCCTGGGGGAGCCTTTACGCAACCCCACACTCAACAGGACTCTGCGTCTTCGCTCTTTCCTAACAACCCTAAACATAACCCTAACCGCAACAAGAAGCTGAACCCGAGTTAGACCCGAAAAAACACGTACGGTGCCACTTTCTGCCATCCAAAAGTGCTCTCAGCGGAAGCCTTTGGGTACACCTGAACTCCCTGGGGGAGCCTTTACGCAACCCCACACTCAACAGGACTCTGCGTCTTCACTCTTTCCTAACAACCCTAAACATAACCCTAACCGCAACAAGAAGCTGAACCCGAGTTAGACCCGAAAAAACACGTACGGTGCCACTTTCTGCCATCAAAAAGTGCTCTCAGCGGAAGCCTTTGGGTACACCTGAACTCCCTGGGGGAGCCTTTACGCAACCCCACACTCAACAGGACTCTGCGTCTTCACTCTTTCCTAACAACCCCTAAACATAACCCTAACCGCAACAAGAAGCTGAACCCCGAGTTAGACCCGAAAAAACACGTACGGTGCCACTTTCTGCCATCAAAAAGTGCTCTCAGCGGAAGCCTTTGGGTACACCTGAACTCCCCTGGGGAGCCTTTACGCAACCCCACACTCAACAGGACTCTGCGTCTTCGACTCTTTCCTAACAACCCTAAACATAACCCTAACCGCAACAAGAAGCTGAACCCGAGTTAGACCCGAAAAACACGTACGGTGCCACTTTCTGTCAAAAAGTGCTCTCAGCGGAAGCCTTTGGAGTACACCTGAACTCCCTGGGGGAGCCTTTACGCAACCCCACACTCAACAGGACTCTGCGTCTTCACTCTTTCCTAACAACCCTAAACATAACCCCCTAACCGCAACAAGAAGCTGAACCCGAGCTTAGACCCGAAAAACACGTACGGTGCACTTTCTGCCATCAAAAGTGCCTCTCAGCGGAAGCCTTTATCGCACGTCACCTAGAACAACCTGGGGGCGCCTTTACGCAACCACCTACACTCAAACAGGACTCTGCGTCTTCACTTTTACCTAACAACCCTAAACATAACCCTAAACCGCAACAAGAAGCTAGAACCCGAGTTAGATCCCGAAAAAAAACACGTACGGTGCACCACTATCTGCCATCAAAAAGGCTTCTGCGGAAGCCTTT
>NW_027663756.1:0-118000 GCF_964034855.1 Anser brachyrhynchus | reverse complement strand
CTCCTGGAGTCCTTGTTTGGGGGTCCTGCCTATGCCAGCGAGACCCTCCCATACGCTGTTTTTTGTTTGTCCCTGTTCTGATAGCCTGTCCCTATTCATTACTTTTTTATTTTCGTCCCTGTTCTGTTAGACTATCCCTGTTCCTGTTCTTCATGTCACTGTTTAAGGTGTCTCCTGAATCACCCTTCTTTGTTCCCTCTGAACGCTTTACTTTCCTGATGGTCTCTACTTTATTAGTCAGATCTTATCACCAAACATGGGGCTTGTCTAACCCCATGGCCAGGCTCCCACATCTCCCCCTCCTTTATTAACATAAAAGAGCTCGATTAACACAAATTAAGAAAGCAGGTTTAACACAAATTAAGAAGGCGCGATTAACAGAAATTAAGAAAGCAAGAGAAACACAAATTAAGAAAGCACTATTAACACAAACTAAAATACAGAGAAAAACTGCCAGGCATACTAAGTCTATCTTTAACAAACTTTATAACCCCATCCCTGGGAGAGGCAGGCACTGAGTGCTGCCCAGCCGGGGGGCTCTGGCTGCCCCTCCAACTCCTGGAGTCCTTGTTTCTGGGTCCTGCCTATGCCAGCGAGACCCTCCCATACGCTGTTTTTTGTTTGTCCCTGTTCTGTTAGCCTGTCCCTGTTCCTGTTCTTCATGTCCCTGTTTAAGGTGTCTCCTGAATCACCCTTTGTTCCCTCTCAGGGCTTTACTTTCCTGATGGTCTCATCTTTAAGAGTCCGATGTTATCACCAACCATGGGGCCTGTCGACCCCCATGGCCACACTCCCACATCTTCCCCTTCTTTATTAACTTAAGAAAGCGCGATTAACACAAATTAAGAAGGCAGGATCAACACAAACTAAAACAGAGAAAAACTGCCAGGCATACTAACTCTATGTTTAACAACCTTTGTAACCCCATCCCTGGGAGAGGCAGGCACTGAGTGCTGCCCAGCCGGGGGGCTCTGGCTGCCCCTCCAACTCCTGGAGTCCTTGTTTGTGGGTCCTGCCTATGCCAGTGGGACCCTCCCATATGCTCTTTTTTGTTTCTCCCTGCTCTGTTAGCCTGTCCCTGTTCCTGTTCTTCATGTCCCTGTTTAAGGTGTCTCCTGAATCACCCTTCTTTGTTCCCTCTCAAGGCTTTACTTTCCCGATGGTCTCATCTTTAAGAGTCCGATGTTATCACCAACCATGGGGCTTGTCGACCCCCATGGCCACACTCCCACATCTTCCCCTTCTTTATTAACTTAAGAAAGCGCGATTAACACAAATTAAGAAGGCAGGATCAACACAAACTAAAACACAGAGAAAAACTGCCAGGCATACTAAGTCTATCTTTAACAATCTTTGTAAAACCATCCCTGGGAGAGGCAGGCACTGAGTGCTGCCCAGCCGGGGGGCTCTGGCTGCCCCTCCAATTCCTGGAGTCCTTGTTTGTGGGTCCAGCATATGCCAGTGGGACCCTCCCATATGCTGTTTTTTGTTTCTCCCTGCTCTGTTAGCCTGTCCCTATTCATTCCTTTTTTGTTTTTGTCCCTGTTCTGTTAGACTATCCCTGTTCCTGTTCTTCATGTCCCTGTTTAAGGTGTCTCCTGAATCACCCTTCTTTGTTCCCTCTCAACTCTTTAGTTTCCTGATGGCCTCATCTTTAAGAGTCGGATGTTATCACCAACCATGGGACTTGTCGACCCCCATGGCCAGGCTCCCACATCTCCCCCTTCTTTATTAACATAAAAGAGCTCGATTAACACAAATTAAGAAAGCAGGTTTAACACAAATTAAGAAGGCGCGATTAACAGAAATTAAGAAAGCTAGAGAAACACAAATTAAGAAAGCACTATTAACACAAACTAAAATACAGAGAAAAACTGCCAGGCATACTAATTCCATCTTTAACAAACTTTGTAACCCCATCCCTGGGAGAGGCAGGCACTGAGTGCTGCCCAGCCGGGGGGCTCTGGCTGCCCCTCCAACTCCTGGAGTCCTTGTTTGGGGGTCCTGCGTAAACCATCGTGGCCCTCCCATATGCTCTTTTTGGTCATCCCTGTTCTGTTAGCCTGTACCTGATCATTCCTTTTCTGTTTTTGTCCCTGTTCCGTTTTCCTGTCCCTATTCATTCCTTTTTTGTTTTTGTCCCTGTTCTGTTTGCCTGTCCCTGTTCCTCTTCTTCATGTCCCTGTTTGTATTCTTCTCGTCCCTGTTCGTTTTCATGTCCCTGTTGGGGGGCGATTTGTGGCGTAAAGACCGCTCGGACACCGGGGTTCTTTCAGGATCTGTAACTGCTACCTCATTATTGATGACATAACTTGAACTCTCTCTTACTGAGGGCATAACTTCATCTCTCAGAGTGAGGGCACAACTTCATTCTATCCCTTATTCAGGAAAGGCTCCCTTCCTATAACTTCCACCTCACAGCAGTACCTTTCCACTAACTAGTCATTGGTCAACAACTTTGCCCGGCAACAGCAAACACCCAGCCACTTCCATGCATTAATGGCTGGAGAACTAGCCACCCCAGACAAGAAGGTGTCACCTGAATCACCCTTCTTTGTTCCCTCTCAACTCTTTAAATTCCTGATGGCCTCATCTTTAAGAGTCGGATGTTATCACCAACCATGGGGCCTGTCGACCCCCATGGCCACACTCCCACATCTCCCCCTTCTATATTAACATAAGAAAGCGCGATTAACACAAATTAAGAAGGCAGGATCAACACAAACTAAAACACAGAGAAAAACTGCCAGGCATACTAAGTCTATGTTTAACAACCTTTGTAAAACCATCCCTGGGAGAGGCAGGCACTGAGTGCTGCCCAGCCGGGGGGCTCTGGCTGCCCCTCCAACTCCTGGAGTCCTTCTTTGTGGGTCCTGCCTATGCCAGTGGGACCCTCCCATATGCTGTTTTTTGTTTCTCCCTGCTCTGTTAGCCTGTCCCTGTTCCTGTTCTTCATGTCCCTGTTTAAGGTGTCTCCTGAATCACCCTTCTTTGTTCCCTCTGAACGCTTTACTTTCCTGATGGCCTCATCTTTAAGAGTCGGATGTTATCACCAACCATGGGACTTGTCGACCCCCATGGCCATGCTCCCACATCTCCCCCTTCTTTATTAACATAAAAGAGCTCGATTAACACAAATTAAGAAAGCAGGTTTAACCCAAATTAAGAAGGCGCGATTAAGAGAAATTAAGAAAGCTAGAGAAACACAAATTAAGAAAGCACTATTAACACAAATTAAAATACAGAGAAAAACTGCCAGGCATACTAATTCCATCTTTAACAAACTTTGTAACCACAACCCTGGGAGAGGCAGGCACTGAGTGCTGCCCAGCCGGGGCCTCTGGCTGCCCCTCCAACTCCTGGAGTCCTTGTTTGTGGGTCCTGCCTATGCCAGCGAGACCCTCCCATACGCTGTTTTTTGTTTGTCCCTGTTCTGATAGCATGTCCCTATTCATTCCTTTTTTGTTTTTGTCCCTGTTCTGTTAGACTATCCCTGTTCCTGTTCTTCATGTCCCTGCTTAAGGTGTCTCCTGAATCACCCTTCTTTGTTCCCTCTCAAGGCTTTACTTTCCTGATGGACTCATCTTTAAGAGTCGGATGTGATCACCAACCATGGGGCTTGTCGACCCCCATGGCCACACTCCCACATCTTCCCCTTCTTTATTAACTTAAGAAAGCGCGATTAACACAAATTAAGAAGGCAGGATCAGCACAAACTAAAACACAGAGAAAAACTGCCAGGCATACTAAGTCTATCTTCAACAAACTTTGCAACCCCATCCCTGGGAGAGGCAGGCACTGAGTGCTGCCCAGCTGGGGGGCTCTGGCTGCCCCTCCAACTCCTGGAGTCCTTCTTTGTGGGTCCTGCCTATGCCAGTGGGACCCTCCCATATGCTGTTTTTTGTTTCTCCCTGCTCTGTTAGCCTGTCCCTGTTCCTGTTCTTCATGTCCCTGTTTAAGGTGTCTCCTGAATCACCCTTCCTTGTTCCCTCTCAAGGCTTTACTTTCCTCATGGCCTCATCTTTAAGAGTCGGATGTGATCACCAACCATGGGGCTTGTCGACCCCCATGGCCACACTCCCACATCTCCTCCTTCTTTATTAACATAAGAAAGCGCAATTAACACAAATTAAGAAGGCAGGATCAACACAAACTAAAACACAGAGAAAAACTGCCAGGCATACTAAGACTATCTTTAACAAACTTTGCAACCCCATCCCTGGGAGAGGCAGGCACTGAGTGCTGCCCAACCGGGGGGCTCTGGCTGCCCCTCCACCTCCTGGAGTCCTTGTTTGTGGGTCCTGCGTAAGCCAGCGTGACCCTCCCATAAGCTCTTTTTGTTCGTCCCTGTTCTGTTAGCCTGTACCTATTCATTCCTTTTTTTTTCTTTTTCCTGTTCCGTTTGCCTGTCCCTATTCATTCCTTTTTTGTTTTTGTCCCTGTTCTGTTAGCCTGTCCCTGTTCCTGTTCTTCATGTCCCTGTTTGTTTTCTTCTCGTCCCTGTTCGTTTTCTTGTCCCTGTTGGGGGGCGATTTGTGGCGTAAAGACCGCACGGACAACGGGGTCCTTTCAGGATCTGTAACTGCTACCTCTTTATTGATGACATAACTTGAACTCTCTCTTACTGAGGGCATAACTTCATCTCTCAGAGTGAGGGCACAACTTCATTCTAGCCCTTATTCAGGAAAGGCTCCCTTCCTATAACTTCCGCCTCACAGCAGTACCTTTCCACTAACTAGTCATTGGTCAACAACTTTGCCCGGCAACAGCAAACACCCAGCCACTTCCATGCATTAATGGCTGGAGAACTAGCCACCCCAGAGAAGAAGGTGTCACCTGAATCACCCTTCTTTGTTCCCTCTCAACTCTTTAAATTCCTGATGGTCTCATCCTTAAGAGTTGGATGTTATCACCAACCATGGGACTTGTCGACCCCCATGGCCACGCTCCCACATCTCCTCCTTCTTTATTAACCTAAAAGAGCTCGATTAACACAAATTAAGAAAGCAGGTTTAACACAAATAAAGAAGGCGCGATTAACAGAAATTAAGAAAGCAAGAGTAACACAAATTAAGAAAGCACTATTAACACAAACTAAAATACAGAGAAAAACTGCCAGGCATACTAATTCCATCTTTAACAAACTTTGCAACCCCATCCCTGGGAGAGGCAGGCACTGAGTGCTGCCCAGCTGGGGGGCTCTGGCTGCCCCTCCAACTCCTGGAGTCCTTGTTTGTGGGTCCTGCCTATGCCAGCGAGACCCTCCCATACGCTGTTTTTTGTTTGTCCCTGTTCTGATAGCCTGTCCCTATTAATTCCTTTTTTGTTTTTGTCCCTGTTCTGTTAGACTATCCCTGTTCCTGTTCTTCATGTCCCTGGTTAAGGTGTCTCCTGAATCACCCTTCTTTGTTCCCTCTCAAGGCTTTACTTTCCTCATGGTCTCATCTTTAAGAGTCGGATGTGATCACCAACCATGGGGCTTGTCGACCCCCATGGCCACACTCCCACATCTTCCCCTTCTTTATTAACATAAGAAAGCGCAATTAACACAAATTAAGAAGGCAGGATCAACACAAACTAAAACACAGAGAAAAACTGCCAGGCTTACTAAGTCTATCTTTAACAATCTTTGTAAAACCATCCCTGGGAGAGGCAGGCACTGAGTGCTGCCCAGCCGGGGGGCTCTGGCTGCCCCTCCAACTCCTGGAGTCCTTGTTTGTGGGTCCTGCCTATGCCAGCGAGACCCTCCCATAGGCTGTTTTTTGTTTGTCCCTGTTCTGATAGCCTGTCCCTATTCATTCCCTTTTTGTTTTTGTCCCTGTTCTGTTAGACTATCCCTGTTCCTGTTCTTCATGTCCCTGCTTAAGGTGTCTCCTGAATCACCCTTCTTTATTCCCTCTCAAGGCTTTACTTTCCTGATGGTCTCATCTTTAAGAGTTGGATGTTATCACCAACCATGGGACTTGTCGACCCCCATGGCCATGCTCCCACATCTCCCCCTTCTTTATTAACATAAAAGAGCTCGATTAACACAAATTAAGAAAGCAGGTTTAACACAAATTAAGAAGGCGCGATTAACAGAAATTAAGAAAGCAAGAGTAACACAAATTAAGAAAGCACTATTAACACAAACTAAAATACAGAGAAAAACTGCCAGGCATACTAATTCCATCTTTAACAAACTTTGCAACCCCATCGCGGGGAGTGGCAGGCACTGAGTGCTTCCCAGCTGGGGGGCTCTGGCTGCCCCTCCAACTCCTGGACTCCTTGTTTGTGGGTCCTGCCTATGCCAGCGAGACCCTCCCATACGCTGTTTTTTGTTTGTCCCTGTTCTGATAGCATGTCCCTATTCTTTCCTTTTTTGTGTTTGTCCCTGTTCTGTTAGACTATCCCTGTTCCTGTTCTTCATGTCCCTGTTTAAGGTGTCTCCTGAATCACCCTTCTTTGTTCCCTCTCAAGGCTTTCCTTTCCTGATGGTCTCATCCTTAAGAGTCCGATGTTATCACCAACCATGGGGCTTGTCGACCCCCATGGCCACACTCCCACATCTCCTCCTTCTTTATTAACATAAGAAAGCGCAATTAACACAAATTAAGAAGGCAGGATCAACACAAACTAAAACACAGAGAAAAACTGCCAGGCATACTAAGACTATCTTTAACAAACTTTGCAACCCCATCCCTGGGAGTGGCAGGCACTGAGTGCTTCCCAGCCGGGGGGCTCTGGCTGCCCCTCCAACTCCTGGAGTCCTTCTTTGTGGGTCCTGCCTATGCCAGTGGGACCCTCCCATATGCTGTTTTTTGTTTCTCCCTGCTCTGTTAGCCTGTCCCTGTTCCTGTTCTTCATGTCCCTGCTTAAGGTGTCTCCTGAATCACCCTTCTTTGTTCCCTCTCAAGGCTTTACTTTCCTCATGGCCTCATCTTTAAGAGTCGGATGTGATCATCAACCATGGGGCTTGTCGGCCCCCATGGCCACACTCCCACATCTCCTCCATCTTTATTAACATAAGAAAGCGCAATTAACACAAATTAAGAAGGCAGGATCAACACAAACTAAAACACAGAGAAAAACTGCCAGGCATACTAAGACTATCTTTAACAAACTTTGCAACCCCATCCCTGGGAGAGGCAGGCACTGAGTGCTGCCCAGCCGGGGGGCTCTGGCTGCCCCTCCAACTCCTGGAGTCCTTGTTTGGGGGTCCTGCCTATGCCAGCGAGACCCTCCCATACGCTGTTTTTTGTTTGTCCCTGTTCTGATAGCCTGTCCCTATTCATTCCTTTTTTGTTTTTGTCCCTGTTCTGTTAGACTATCCCTGTTCCTGTTCTTCATGTCCCTGTTTAAGGTGTCTCCTGAATCACCCTTCTTTGTTCCCTCTCAAGGCTTTACTTTCCTGATGGTTTCATCTTTAAGAGTCCGATGTTATCACCAACCATGGGGCTTGTCGACCCCCATGGCCACACTCCCACATCTTCCCCTTCTTTATTAACTTAAGAAAGCGCGATTAACACAAATTAAGAAGGCAGGATCAACACAAACTAAAACAGAGAAAAACTGCCAGGCATACTAAGTCTATCTTTAACAATCTTTGTAAAACCATCCCTGGGAGAGGCAGGCACTGAGTGCTGCCCAGCCGGGGGGCTCTGGCTGCCCCTCCAACTCCTGGAGTCCTTGTTTGTGGGTCCAGCATACGCCAGTGGGACCCTCCCATATGCTGTTTTTTGTTTGTCCCTGTTCTGATAGCCTGTCCCTATTCATTCCTTTTTTGTTTTTGTCCCTGTTCTGTTAGACTATCCCTGTTCCTGTTCTTCATGTCCCTGTTTAAGGTGTCTCCTGAATCACCCTTCTTTGTTCCCTCTAAAGGCTTTAGTTTCCTGATGGCCTCATCTTTAAGAGTCGGATGTTATCACCAACCATGGGGCTTGTCGACCCCCATGGCCACACTCCCACATCTTCCCCTTCTTTATTAACATAAGAAAGCACAATTAACACAAATTAAGAAGGCAGGATAAACACAAACTAGAACACAGAGAAAAACTGCCAGGCATACTAAGACTATCTTTAACAAACTTTGCAACCCCATCCCTGGGAGTGGCAGGCACTGAGTGCTTCCCAGCTGGGGGGCTCTGGCTGCCCCTCCAACTCCTGGAGTCCTTGTTTGTGGGTCCTGCCTATGCCAGTGGGACCCTCCCATATGCTGTTTTTTGTTTCTCCCTGCTCTGTTAGCCTGTCCCTGTTCCTGTTCTTCATGTCCCTCCTTAAGGTGTCTCCTGAATCACCCTTCTTTGTTCCCTCTCAAGGCTTTACTTTCCTCATGGCCTCATCTTTAAGAGTCGGATGTGATCACCAACCATGGGGCTTGTCGACCCCCATGGCCACACTCCCACATCTTCCCCTTCTTTATTAACATAAGAAAGCGCAATTAACACAAATTAAGAAGGCAGGATCAACACAAACTAAAACACAGAGAAAAACTGCCAGGCATACTAAGTCTATCTTTAACAATCTTTGTAAAACCATCCCTGGGAGAGGCAGGCACTGAGTGCTGCCCAGCCGGGGGGCTCTGGCTGCCCCTCCAACTCCTGGAGTCCTTGTTTGTGGGTCCTGCCTATGCCAGCGAGACCCTCCCATAGGCTGTTTTTTGTTTGTCCCTGTACTGGTAGCCTGTCCCTATTCATTACCTTTTTGTTTTCGTCCCTGTTCTGTTAGACTATCCCTGTTCCTGTTCTTCATGTCCCTGCTTAAGGTGTCTCCTGAATCACCCTTCTTTATTCCCTCTCAAGGCTTTACTTTCCTGATGGTCTCATATTTAAGAGTTGGATGTTATCACCAACCATGGGACTTGTCGACCCCCATGGCCATGCTCCCACATCTCCCCCTTCTTTATTAACATAAAAGAGCTCGATTAACACAAATTAAGAAAGCAGGTTTAACACAAATTAAGAAGGCGCGATTAACAGAAATTAAGAAAGCAAGAGTAACACAAATTAAGAAAGCACTATTAACACAAACTAAAATACAGAGAAAAACTGCCAGGCATACTAATTCCATCTTTAACAAACTTTGCAACCCCATCGCGGGGAGTGGCAGGCACTGAGTGCTGCCCAGCCGGGGGGCTCTGGCTGCCCCTCCAACTCCTGGAGTCCTTGTTTGTGGGTCCTGCCTATGCCAGCGAGACCCTCCCATACGCTGTTTTTTGTTTGTCCCTGTTCTGATAGCATGTCCCTATTCTTTCCTTTTTTGTGTTTGTCCCTGTTCTGTTAGACTATCCCTGTTCCTGTTCTTCATGTCCCTGTTTAAGGTGTCTCCTGAATCACCCTTCTTTGTTCCCTCTCAAGGCTTTCCTTTCCTGATGGTCTCATCCTTAAGAGTCCGATGTTATCACCAACCATGGGGCTTGTCGACCCCCATGGCCACACTCCCACATCTTCCCCTTCTTTATTAACATAAGAAAGCACAATTAACACAAATTAAGAAGGCAGGATAAAAACAAACTAAAACACAGAGAAAAACTGCCAGGCATACTAAGACTATCTTTAACAAACTTTGCAACCCCATCCCTGGGAGTGGCAGGCACTGAGTGCTTCCCAGCTGGGGGGCTCTGGCTGCCCCTCCAACTCCTGGAGTCCTTGTTTGTGGGTCCTGCCTATGCCAGTGGGACCCTCCCATATGCTGTTTTTTGTTTCTCCCTGCTCTGTTAGCCTGTCCCTGTTCCTGTTCTTCATGTCCCTGCTTAAGGTGTCTCCTGAATCACCCTTCTTTGTTCCCTCTCAAGGCTTTACTTTCCTCATGGCCTCATCTTTAAGAGTCGGATGTGATCACCAACCATGGGGCTTGTCGACCCCCATGGCCACACTCCCACATCTCCTCCTTCTTTATTAACATAAGAAAGCGCAATTAACACAAATTAAGAAGGCAGGATCAACACAAACTAAAACACAGAGAAAAACTGCCAGGCATACTAAGACTATCTTTAACAAACTTTGCAACCCCATCCCTGGGAGAGGCAGGCACTGAGTGCTGCCCAGCCGGGGGGCTCTGGCTGCCCCTCCAACTCCTGGAGTCCTTGTTTGGGGGTCCTGCCTATGCCAGCGAGACCCTCCCATACGCTGTTTTTTGTTTGTCCCTGTTCTGATAGCCTGTCCCTATTCATTCCTTTTTTGTTTTTGTCCCTGTTCTGTTAGACTATCCCTGTTCCTGTTCTTCATGTCCCTGTTTAAGGTGTCTCCTGAATCACCCTTCTTTGTTCCCTCTCAAGGCTTTACTTTCCTGATGGTTTCATCTTTAAGAGTCCGATGTTATCACCAACCATGGGGCTTGTCGACCCCCATGGCCACACTCCCACATCTTCCCCTTCTTTATTAACTTAAGAAAGCGCGATTAACACAAATTAAGAAGGCAGGATCAACACAAACTAAAACAGAGAAAAACTGCCAGGCATACTAAGTCTATCTTTAACAATCTTTGTAAAACCATCCCTGGGAGAGGCAGGCACTGAGTGCTGCCCAGCCGGGGGGCTCTGGCTGCCCCTCCAACTCCTGGAGTCCTTGTTTGTGGGTCCAGCATACGCCAGTGGGACCCTCCCATATGCTGTTTTTTGTTTGTCCCTGTTCTGATAGCCTGTCCCTATTCATTCCTTTTTTGTTTTTGTCCCTGTTCTGTTAGACTATCCCTGTTCCTGTTCTTCATGTCCCTGTTTAAGGTGTCTCCTGAATCACCCTTCTTTGTTCCCTCTAAAGGCTTTAGTTTCCTGATGGCCTCATCTTTAAGAGTCGGATGTTATCACCAACCATGGGGCTTGTCGACCCCCATGGCCACACTCCCACATCTTCCCCTTCTTTATTAACATAAGAAAGCACAATTAACACAAATTAAGAAGGCAGGATAAACACAAACTAGAACACAGAGAAAAACTGCCAGGCATACTAAGACTATCTTTAACAAACTTTGCAACCCCATCCCTGGGAGTGGCAGGCACTGAGTGCTTCCCAGCTGGGGGGCTCTGGCTGCCCCTCCAACTCCTGGAGTCCTTGTTTGTGGGTCCTGCCTATGCCAGTGGGACCCTCCCATATGCTGTTTTTTGTTTCTCCCTGCTCTGTTAGCCTGTCCCTGTTCCTGTTCTTCATGTCCCTCCTTAAGGTGTCTCCTGAATCACCCTTCTTTGTTCCCTCTCAAGGCTTTACTTTCCTCATGGCCTCATCTTTAAGAGTCGGATGTGATCACCAACCATGGGGCTTGTCGACACCCATGGCCACACTCCCACATCTTCCCCTTCTTTATTAACATAAGAAAGCGCAATTAACACAAATTAAGAAGGCAGGATCAACACAAACTAAAACACAGAGAAAAACTGCCAGGCATACTAAGTCTATCTTTAACAATCTTTGTAAAACCATCCCTGGGAGAGGCAGGCACTGAGTGCTGCCCAGCCGGGGGGCTCTGGCTGCCCCTCCAACTCCTGGAGTCCTTGTTTGTGGGTCCTGCCTATGCCAGCGAGACCCTCCCATAGGCTGTTTTTTGTTTGTCCCTGTACTGGTAGCCTGTCCCTATTCATTACCTTTTTGTTTTCGTCCCTGTTCTGTTAGACTATCCCTGTTCCTGTTCTTCATGTCCCTGCTTAAGGTGTCTCCTGAATCACCCTTCTTTATTCCCTCTCAAGGCTTTACTTTCCTGATGGTCTCATATTTAAGAGTTGGATGTTATCACCAACCATGGGACTTGTCGACCCCCATGGCCATGCTCCCACATCTCCCCCTTCTTTATTAACATAAAAGAGCTCGATTAACACAAATTAAGAAAGCAGGTTTAACACAAATTAAGAAGGCGCGATTAACAGAAATTAAGAAAGCAAGAGTAACACAAATTAAGAAAGCACTATTAACACAAACTAAAATACAGAGAAAAACTGCCAGGCATACTAATTCCATCTTTAACAAACTTTGCAACCCCATCGCGGGGAGTGGCAGGCACTGAGTGCTGCCCAGCCGGGGGGCTCTGGCTGCCCCTCCAACTCCTGGAGTCCTTGTTTGTGGGTCCTGCCTATGCCAGCGAGACCCTCCCATACGCTGTTTTTTGTTTGTCCCTGTTCTGATAGCATGTCCCTATTCTTTCCTTTTTTGTGTTTGTCCCTGTTCTGTTAGACTATCCCTGTTCCTGTTCTTCATGTCCCTGTTTAAGGTGTCTCCTGAATCACCCTTCTTTGTTCCCTCTCAAGGCTTTCCTTTCCTGATGGTCTCATCCTTAAGAGTCCGATGTTATCACCAACCATGGGGCTTGTCGACCCCCATGGCCACACTCCCACATCTTCCCCTTCTTTATTAACATAAGAAAGCACAATTAACACAAATTAAGAAGGCAGGATAAAAACAAACTAAAACACAGAGAAAAACTGCCAGGCATACTAAGACTATCTTTAACAAACTTTGCAACCCCATCCCTGGGAGTGGCAGGCACTGAGTGCTTCCCAGCTGGGGGGCTCTGGCTGCCCCTCCAACTCCTGGAGTCCTTGTTTGTGGGTCCTGCCTATGCCAGTGGGACCCTCCCATATGCTGTTTTTTGTTTCTCCCTGCTCTATTAGCCTGTCCCTGTTCCTGTTCTTCATGTCCCTGCTTAAGGTGTCTCCTGAATCACCCTTCTTTGTTCCCTCTCAAGGCTTTACTTTCCTCATGGCCTCATCTTTAAGAGTCGGATGTGATCACCAACCATGGGGCTTGTCGACCCCCATGGCCACACTCCCACATCTCCTCCTTCTTTATTAACATAAGAAAGCGCAATTAACACAAATTAAGAAGGCAGGATCAACACAAAATAAAACACAGAGAACAACTGCCAGGCATACTAAGACTATCTTTAACAAACTTTGCAACCCCATCCCTGGGAGAGGCAGGCACTGAGTGCTGCCCAGCCGGGGGGCTCTGGCTGCCCCTCCAACACCTGGAGTCCTTGTTTGGGGGTCCTGCCTATGCCAGCGAGACCCTCCCATACGCTGTTTTTTGTTTGTCCCTGTTCTGATAGCCTGTCCCTATTCATTCCTTTTTTGTTTTTGTCCCTGTTCTGTTAGACTATCCCTGTTCCTGTTCTTCATGTCCCTGTTTAAGGTGTCTCCTGAATCACCCTTCTTTGTTCCCTCTCAAGGCTTTACTTTCCTGATGGTTTCATCTTTAAGAGTCCGATGTTATCACCAACCATGGGGCTTGTCGACCCCCATGGCCACACTCCCACATCTTCCCCTTCTTTATTAACTTAAGAAAGCGCGATTAACACAAATTAAGAAGGCAGGATCAACACAAACTAAAACACAGAGAAAAACTGCCAGGCATACTAAGTCTATCTTTAACAATCTTTGTAAAACCATCCCTGGGAGAGGCAGGCACTGAGTGCTGCCCAGCCGGGGGGCTCTGGCTGCCCCTCCAACTCCTGGAGTCCTTGTTTGTGGGTCCAGCATACGCCAGTGGGACCCTCCCATATGCTGTTTTTTGTTTGTCCCTGTTCTGATAGCCTGTCCCTATTCATTCCTTTTTTGTTTTTGTCCCTGTTCTGTTAGACTATCCCTGTTCCTGTTCTTCATGTCCCTGTTTAAGGTGTCTCCTGAATCACCCTTCTTTGTTCCCTCTCAACTCTTTAGTTTCCTGATCGCCTCATCTTTAAGAGTCGGATGTTATCACCAACCATGGGACTTGTCGACCCCCATGGCCAGGCTCCCACATCTCCCCCTTCTTTATTAACATAAAAGAGCTCGATTAACACAAATTAAGAAAGCAGGTTTAACACAAATTAAGAAGGCACGATTAACAGAAATTAAGAAAGCTAGAGAAACACAAATTAAGAAAGCACTATTAACACAAATTAAAATACAGAGAAAAAATGCCAGGCATACTAATTCCATCTTTAACAAACTTTGTAACCACAACCCTGGGAGAGGCAGGCACTGAGTGCTGCCCAGCCGGGGGGCTCTGGCTGCCACTCCAACTCCTGGAGTCCTTGTTTGGGGGTCCTGCCTATGCCAGCGAGACCCTCCCATACGCTGTTTTTTGTTTGTCCCTGTTCTGATAGCCTGTCCCTATTCATTACTTTTTTATTTTCGTCCCTGTTCTGTTAGACTATCCCTGTTCCTGTTCTTCATGTCCCTGGTTAAGGTGTCTCCTGAATCACCCTTCTTTGTTCCCTCTCAAGGCTTTACTTTCCTCATGGTCTCATCTTTAAGAGCCCGATGTGATCACCAACCATGGGGCTTGTCGACCCCCATGGCCACACTCCCAGATCTCCTCCTTCTTTATTAACATAAGAAAGCGCAATTAACACAAATTCAGAAGGCAGGATCAACACAAACTAAAACACAGAGAAAAACTGCCAGGCATACTAATTCCATCTTTAACAAACTTGGTAAAACCATCCCTGGGAGAGGCAGGCACTGAGTGCTGCCCAGACGGGGGGCTCTGGCTGCCCCTCCAACTCCTGGAGTCCTTGTTTGTGGGTCCTGCGTAAGCCAGCGTGACCCTCCCATAAGCTCTTTTTGTTCGTCCCTGTTCTGTTAGCCTGTACCTATTCATTCCTTTTTTTTTTTTTTCCCTGTTCCGTTTGCCTGTCCCTATTCATTCCTTTTTTGTTTTTGTCCCTGTTCTGTTAGCCTGTCCCTGTTCATGTTCTTCATGTCCCTGTTTGTTTTCTTCTCGTCCCTGTTCGTTTTCATGTCCCTGTTGGGGGGCGATTTGTGGCGTAAAGACCGCACGGACAACGGGGTTCTTTCAGGATCTGTAACTGCTACCTCTTTATTGATGACATAACTTGAACTCTCTCTTACTGAGGGCATAACTTCATCTCTCAGAGTGAGGGCACAACTTCATTCTATCCCTTATTCAGGAAAGGCTCCCTTCCTATAATTTCCGCCTCACAGCAGTACCTTTCCACTAACTAGTCATTGGTCAACAACTTTGCCCGGCAACAGCAAACACCCAGCAACTTCCATGCTTTAATGGCTGGAGAACAAGCCACCCCAGACAACAAGGTGTCACCTGAATCACCCTTCTTTGTTCCCTCTCAACTCTTTAAATTCCTGATGGTCTCATCCTTAAGAGTCAGATGTTATCACCAACCATGGGGCTTGTGGACCCCCATGGTCACACTCCCACATCTTCCCCTTCTTTATTAACATAAGAAAGTGCGATTAACACAAATTAAGAAGGCAGGATCAACACAAACTAAAACACAGAGAAAAGCTGCCAGGCATACTAAGACTATCTTTAACAAACTTTGCAACCCCATCCCTGGGAGTGGCAGGCACTGAGTGCTGCCCAGCCGGGGGGCTCTGGCTGCCCCTCCAACTCCTGGAGTCCTTGTTTGTGGGTCCTGCGTAAGCCAGCGTGACCCTCCCATAAGCTCTTTTTGTTCGTCCCTGTTCTGTTAGCCTGTACGTATTCATTCCTTTTCTGTTTTTGTCCCTGTTCTGTTAGACTATCCCTGTTCCTGTTCTTCATGTCCCTGTTTAAGGTGTCTCCTGAATCACCCTTCTTTGTTCCCTCTCAACTCTTTACTTTCCTGATGGCCTCATCTTTAAGAGTTGGATGTTATCACCAACCATGGGACTTGTCGACCCCCATGGCCATGCTCCCACATCTCCCCCTTCTTTATTAACATAAAAGAGCTTGATTAACACAAATTAAGAAAGCAGGTTTAACACAAATTAAGAAGGCGCGATTAACAGAAATTATGAAAGCAAGAGTAACACAAATTAAGAAAGCACTATTAACACAAACTAAAACACAGAGAAAAACTGCCAGGCATACTAATTCCATCTTTTACAAACTTTGTAACCCCATCCCTGGGAGAGGCAGGCACTGAGTGCTGCCTAGCTGGGGGGCTCTGGCTGCCCCTCCAACTCCTGGAGTCCTTGTTTGGGGGTCCTGCGTAAGCCAGCGTGACCCTCCCATAAGCTCTTTTTGTTCGTCCCTGTTCTGTTTGCCTGTCCCTATTCATTCCTTTTTTGTTTTTGTCCTTGTTCTGTTTGCCTGTCTCTGTTCCTGTTCTTCATTCCCCTGTTTGTTTTCTTCTCGTCCCTGTTCGTTTTCATGTCCCTGTTGGGGGGCGATTTGTGGCGTAAAGACCGCACGGACAACGGGGTTCTTTCAGGATCTGTAACTGCTACCTCTTTATTGATGACATATCTTGAACTCTCTCTTACTGAAGGCATAACTTCATCTCTCAGAGTGAGGGCACAACTTCATTCTATCCCTTATTCAGGAAAGGCTCCCTTCCTATAATTTCCGCCTCACAGCAGTACCTTTCCACTAACTAGTCATTGGTCAACAACTTTGCCCGGCAACACCAAACACCCAGCAACTTCCATGCTTTAATGGCTGGAGAACAAGCCACCCCAGACAACAAGGTGTCACCTGAATCACCCTTCTTTGTTCCCTCCCAGCTCTTTAAATTCCTGATGGTCTCATCCTTAAGAGTCCTATGTTATTACCAACCATGGGGCTTGACAACCCCCATGGCCACACTCCCACATCTCCTCCTTTTTTATTAACATAAGAAAGCGCGATTAACACAAATTAAGAAGGCAGGATCAACACAAACTAAAACACAGAGAAAAACTGCCAGGCATACTAAGTCTATCTTTAACAATCTTTGTAAAACCGTCCCTGGGAGAGGCAGGCACTGAGTGCTGCCCAGCCGGGGGGCTCTGGCTGCCCCTCCAACTCCTGGAGTCCTTGTTTGGGGGTCCTGCGTAAGCCAGCGTGACCCTCCCTTACCCTCTTTTTGTTCGTCCCTGTTCTGTTAGCCTGTACCTATTCATTCCTTTTCTGTTTTTGTCCCTGTTCCGTTTGCCTGTCCCTATTCATTCCTTTTTTTTTTTGTCCTTGTTCTGTTTGCCTGTCTCTGTTCCTGTTCTTCATTCCCCTGTTTGTTTTCTTCTCGTCCCTGTTCGTTTTCATGTCCCTGTTGGGGGGCGATTTGTGGCGTAAAGACCGCACGGACAACGGGGTTCTTTCAGGATCTGTAACTGCTACCTCTTTATTGATGACATATCTTGAACTCTCTCTTACTGAAGGCATAACTTCATCTCTCAGAGTGAGGGCACAACTTCATTCTATCCCTTATTCAGGAAAGGCTCCCTTCCTATAATTTCCGCCTCACAGCAGTACCTTTCCACTAACTAGTCATTGGTCAACAACTTTGCCCGGCAACACCAAACACCCAGCAACTTCCATGCTTTAATGGCTGGAGAACAAGCCACCCCAGACAACAAGGTGTCACCTGAATCACCCTTCTTTGTTCCCTCCCAGCTCTTTAAATTCCTGATGGTCTCATCCTTAAGAGTCCTATGTTATTACCAACCATGGGGCTTGACAACCCCCATGGCCACACTCCCACATCTCCACTGAGTGCTGCCCAGCCGGGGGGCTCTGGCTGCCCCTCCAACTCCTGGAGTCCTTGTTTGTGGGTCCAGCATACGCCAGTGGGACCCTCCCATATGCTGTTTTTTGTTTCTCCCTGCTCTGTTAGCCTGTCCCTGTTCCTGTTCTTCATGTCCCTGTTTAAGGTGTCTCCTGAATCACCCTTCTTTGTTCTCTCTCAACTCTTTACTTTCCTGATGGTCTCATCATTAAGAGTCTGATGTTACCACCAACCATGGGGCTTGTCGACCCCCATGGCCACACTCCCACATCTTCCCCTTCTTTATTAACATAAGAAAGCGCGATTAACACAAATTAAGAAGGCAGGATCAACACAAACTAAAACACAGAGAAAAACTGCCAGGCATACTAATTCCATCTTTAACAAACTTTGTAACCCCATCCGTGGGAGAGGCAGGCACTGAGTGCTTCCCAGCTGGGGGGCTCTGGCTGCCCCTCCAACTCCTGGAGTCCTTGTTTGTGGGTCCTGCCTATGCCAGCGAGACCCTCCCATAGGCTATTTTTTGTTTGTCCCTGTTCTGATAGCCTGTCCCTATTCATTCCTTTTTTGTTTTTCTCCCTGTTCTGTTAGACTATCCCTGTTCCTGTTCTTCATGTCCCTGTTTAAGGTGTCTCCTGAATCACCCTTCTTTGTTCCCTCTCAAGGCTTTACTTTCCTGATGGTCTCATCATTAAGAGTCTGATGTTATCACCAACCATGAGGCTTGTCGACCCCCATGGCCACACTCCCACATCTTCCCCTTCTTTATTAACATAAGAAAGCGCAATTAACACAAATTTAGAAGGCAGGATCAACACAAACAAAAACACAGAGAAAAACTGCCAGGCATACTAATTCTATCTTTAACAACCTTTGTAAAACCATCCCTGGGAGAGGCAGGCACTGAGTACTGCCCAGCCGGGGGGCTCTGGCTGCCCCTCCAACTCCTGGAGTCCTTGTTTGTGGGTCCAGCATATGCCAGTGGGACCCTCCCATATGCTCTTTTTTGTTTCTCCCTGCTCTGTTAGCCTGTCCCTGTTCCTGTTCTTCATGTCCCTGTTTAAGGTTTCTCCTGAATCACCCTTCTTTGTTCCCTCTCAAGGCTTTACTTTCCTGATGGCCTCATCTTTAAGAGTCGGATGTTATCACCAACCATGGGACTTGTCGACCCCCATGGCCAGGCTCCCACATCTCCCCCTTCTTTATTAACATAGAAGAGCTCGATTAACACAAATTAAGAAAGCAGGTTTAACACAAATTAAGAAGGCGCGATTAACAGAAATTAAGAAAGCAAGAGAAACACAAATTAAGAAAGCACTCTTAACACAAATTAAAATACAGAGAAAAAGTGCCAGGCATACTAATTCCATCTTTAACAAACTTTGTAACCCCATCCCTGGGAGAGGCAGGCACTGAGTACTGCCCAGCCGGGGGGCTCTGGCTGCCCCTCCAACTCCTGGAGTCCTTGTTTGTGGGTCCTGCCTATGCCAGTGGGACCCTCCCATATGCTGTTTTTTGTTTCTCCCTGCTCCCTTAGCCTGTCCCTGTTCCTGTTCTTCATGTCCCTGTTTAAGGTGTCTCCTGAATCACCCTTCTTTGTTCCCTCTCAAGGCTTTACTTTCCTGATGGCCTCATCTTTAAGAGTCGGATGTGATCACCAACCATGGGGCTTGTCGACCCTCATGGCCACACTCCCACATCTCCTCCTTCTTTATTAACATAAGAGAGCTCGATTAACACAAATTAAGAAGGCAGGATCAATACAAACTAAAACACAGAGAAAAGCTGCCAGGCATACTAATTCCATCTTTAACAAACTTTGCAACCCCATCCCTGGGAGAGGCAGGCACTGAGTGCTGCCCAGCCGGGGGGCTCTGGCTGCCCCTCCACCTCCTGGAGTCCTTGTTTGTGGGTCCTGCGTAAGCCAGCGTGACCCTCCCATAAGCTCTTTTGGTTCGTCCCTGTTCTGTTAGCCTGTACCTATTCATTCCTTTTTTTTTCTTTTTCCTGTTCCGTTTGCCTGTCCCTATTCATTCCTTTTTTGTTTTTGTCCCTGTTCTGTTAGCCTGTCCCTGTTCCTGTTCTTCATGTCCCTGTTTGTTTTCTTCTCGTCCCTGTTCGTTTTCTTGTCCCTGTTGGGGGGCGATTTGTGGCGTAAAGACCGCACGGACAACGGGGTTCTTTCAGGATCTGTAACTGCTACCTCTTTATTGATGACATAACTTGAACTCTCTCTTACTGAGGGCATAACTTCATCTCTCAGAGTGAGGGCACAACTTCATTCTATCCCTTATTCAGGAAAGGCTCCCTTCCTATAACTTCCGCCTCACAGCAGTACCTTTCCACTAACTAGTCATTGGTCAACAACTTTGCCCGGCAACAGCAAACACCCAGCCACTTCCATGCATTAATGGCTGGAGAACTAGCCACCCCAGACAAGAAGGTGTCACCTGAATCACCCTTCTTTGTTCCCTCTCAACTCTTTAAATTCCTGATGGTCTCACCCTTAAGAGTTGGATGTTATCACCAACCATGGGGCTTGTCGACCCCCATGGCCACACTCCCACATCTCCTTCTTCTTTATTAACATAAGAAAGCGCGATTAACACAAATTAAGAAGGCAGGATCAACACAAACTAAAACACAGAGAAAAACTGCCAGGCATACTAAGTCTATCTTTAACAACCTTTGTAAAACCATCCCTGGGAGAGGCAGGCACTGAGTGCTGCCCAGCCGGGGGGCTCTGGCTGCCCCTCCAACTCCTGGAGTCCTTGTTTGTGGGTCCTGCCTATGCCAGTGGGACCCTCCCATATGCTGTTTTTTGTTTCTCCCTGCTCTGTTAGCCTGTCCCTGTTCCTGTTCTTCATGTCCCTGTTTAAGGTGTCTCCTGAATCACCCTTCTTTGTTCCCTCTCAAGGCTTTACTTTCCTCATGGCCTCATCTTTAAGAGTCGGATGTTATCACCAACCATGGGACTTGTCGACCCCCATGGCCAGGCTCCCACATCTCCCCCTTCTTTATTAACCTAAAAGAGCTCGATTAACACAAATTAAGAAAGCAGGTTTAACACAAATTAAGAAGGCGCGATTAACAGAAATTAAGAAAGCAAGAGTAACACAAATTAAGAAAGCACTATTAACACAAACTAAAATACAGAGAAAAACTGCCAGGCATACTAATTCCATCTTTAACAAACTTTGTAACCCCATCCCTGGGAGAGGCAGGCACTGAGTGCTGCCCAGCTGGGGGGCTCTGGCTGCCCCTCCAACTCCTGGAGTCCTTGTTTGTGGGTCCTGCCTATGCCAGCGAGACCCTCCCATACGCTGTTTTTTGTTTGTCCCTGTTCTGATAGCCTGTCCCTATTAATTCCTTTTTTGTTTTTGTCCCTGTTCTGTTAGACTATCCCTGTTCCTGTTCTTCATGTCCCTGTTTAAGGTGTCTCCTGAATCACCCTTCTTTGTTCCCTCTCAAGGCTTTACTTTCCTCATGGTCTCATCTTTAAGAGTCGGATGTGATCACCAACCATGGGGCTTGTCGACCCCCATGGCCACACTCCCACATCTTCCCCTTCTTTATTAACATAAGAAAGCGCAATTAACACAAATTAAGAAGGCAGGATCAACACAAACTAAAACACAGAGAAAAACTGCCAGGCATACTAAGTCTATCTTTAACAATCTTTGTAAAACCATCCCTGGGAGAGGCAGGCACTGAGTGCTGCCCAGCCGGGGGGCTCTGGCTGCCCCTCCAACTCCTGGAGTCCTTGTTTGTGGGTCCTGCCTATGCCAGCGAGACTCTCCCATAGGCTGTTTTTTGTTTGTCCCTGTTCTGATAGCCTGTCCCTATTCATTACCTTTTTGTTTTCGTCCCTGTTCTGTTAGACTATCCCTGTTCCTGTTCTTCATGTCCCTGCTTAAGGTGTCTCCTGAATCACCCTTCTTTATTCCCTCTCAAGGCTTTACTTTCCTCATGGTCTCATCTTTAAGAGTTGGATGTTATCACCAACCATGGGACTTGTCGACCCCCATGGCCATGCTCCCACATCTCCCCCTTCTTTATTAACATAAAAGAGCTCGATTAACACAAATTAAGAAAGCAGGTTTAACACAAATTAAGAAGGCGCGATTAACAGAAATTAAGAAAGCAAGAGAAACACAAATTAAGAAAGCACTCAACACAAATTAAAATACAGAGAAAAAGTGCCAGGCATACTAAT
The DNA here is from genome assembly GCF_964034855.1 of Anser brachyrhynchus. Classification (NCBI taxonomy): domain Eukaryota; kingdom Metazoa; phylum Chordata; class Aves; order Anseriformes; family Anatidae; genus Anser; species Anser brachyrhynchus. Next base: position 96,390 of record NW_027663756.1, on the reverse strand, counting down.
TCCATCTTTAACAAACTTTGTAACCCCATCCCTGGGAGAGGCAGGCACTGAGTGCTGCCCAGCCGGGGGGCTCTGGCTGCCCCTCCAACTCCTGGAGTCCTTGTTTGTGGGTCCAGCATATGCCAGTGGGACCCTCCCATATGCTGTTTTTTGTTTCTCCCTGCTCTGTTAGCCTGTCCCTGTTCCTGTTCTTCATGTCCCTGTTTAAGGTGTCTCCTGAATCACCCTTCCTTGTTCCCTCTCAAGGCTTTACTTTCCTCATGGTCTCATCTTTAAGAGTCGGATGTGATCACCAACCATGGGGCTTGTCCACCCCCATGGCCACACTCCCACATCTCCTCCTTCTTTATTAACATAAGAAAGCGCAATTAACACAAATTAAGAAGGCAGGATCAACACAAACTAAAACACAGAGAAAAACTGCCAGGCATACTAAGACTATCTTTAACAAACTTTGCAACCCCATCCCTGGGATAGGCAGGCACTGAGTGCTGCCCAACCGGGGGGCTCTGGCTGCCCCTCCAACTCCTGGAGTCCTTTTTTGTGGGTCCTGCGTAAGCCAGCGTGACCCTCCCATAAGCTCTTTTTGTTCGTCCCTGTTCTTTTAGCCTGTACCTATTCATTACTTTTTTTTTCTTTTATCTGTTCCGTTTGCCTGTCCCTATTCATTCCTTTTTTGTTTTTGTCCCTGTTCTGTTAGCCTGTCCCTGTTCCTGTTCTTCATGTCCCTGTTTGTTTTCTTCTCGTCCCTGTTCGTTTTCTTGTCCCTGTTGGGGGGCGATTTGTGGCGTAAAGACCGCACGGACAACGGGGTTCTTTCAGGATCTGTAACTGCTACCTCTTTATTGATGACATAACTTGAACTCTCTCTTACTGAGGGCATAACTTCATCTCTCAGAGTGAGGGCACAACTTCATTCTAGCCCTTATTCAGGAAAGGCTCCCTTCCTATAACTTCCGCCTCACAGCAGTACCTTTCCACTAACTAGTCATTGGTCAACAACTTTGCCCGGCAACAGCAAACACCCAGCCACTTCCATGCATTAATGGCTGGAGAACTAGCCACCCCAGACAAGAAGGTGTCACCTGAATCACCCTTCTTTGTTCCCTCTCAACTCTTTAAATTCCTGATGGTCTCATCCTTAAGAGTTGGATGTTATCACCAACCATGGGACTTATCGACCCCCATGGCCACGCTCCCACATCTCCTCCTTCTTTATTAACCTAAAAGAGCTCGATTAACACAAATTAAGAAAGCAGGTTTAACACAAATTAAGAAGGCGCGATTAACAGAAATTAAGAAAGCAAGAGTAACACAAATTAAGAAAGCACTATTAACACAAACTAAAATACAGAGGAAAAACTGCCAGGCATACTAATTCCATCTTTAACAAACTTTGTAACCCCATCCCTGGGAGAGGCAGGCACTGAGTGCTGCCCAGCCGGGGGGCTCTGGCTGCCCCTCCAACTCCTGGAGTCCTTGTTTCTGGGTCCTGCCTATGCCAGCGAGACCCTCCCATACGCTGTTTTTTGTTTGTCCCTGTTCTGTTAGCCTGTCCCTGTTCCTGTTCTTCATGTCCCTGTTTAAGGTGTCTCCTGAATCACCCTTCTTTGTTCCCTCTCAAGGCTTTACTTTCCTCATGGCCTCATCTTTAAGAGTCGGATGTTATCACCAACCATGGGACTTGTCGACCCCCATGGCCAGGCTCCCACATCTCCCCCTTCTTTATTAACCTAAAAGAGCTCGATTAACACAAATTAAGAAAGCAGGTTTAACACAAATTAAGAAGGCGCGATTAACAGAAATTAAGAAAGCAAGAGTAACACAAATTAAGAAAGCACTATTAACACAAACTAAAATACAGAGAAAAACTGCCAGGCATACTAATTCCATCTTTAACAAACTTTGTAACCCCATCCCTGGGAGAGGCAGGCACTGAGTGCTGCCCAGCTGGGGGGCTCTGGCTGCCCCTCCAACTCCAGGAGTCCTTGTTTGTGGGTCCTGCCTATGCCAGCGAGACCCTCCCATACGCTGTTTTTTGTTTGTCCCTGTTCTGATAGCCTGTCCCTATTAATTCCTTTTTTGTTTTCCTCCCTGTTCTGTTAGACTATCCCTGTTCCTGTTCTTCATGTCCCTGTTTAAGGTGTCTCCTGAATCACCCTTCTTTGTTCCCTCTCAAGGCTTTACTTTCCTCATGGTCTCATCTTTAAGAGTCGGATGTGATCACCAACCATGGGGCTTGTCGACCCCCATGGCCACACTCCCACATCTTCCCCTTCTTTATTAACATAAGAAAGCGCAATTAACACAAATTAAGAAGGCAGGATCAACACAAACTAAAACACAGAGAAAAACTGCCAGGCATACTAAGTCTATCTTTAACAATCTTTGTAAAACCATCCCTGGGAGAGGCAGGCACTGAGTGCTGCCCAGCCGGGGGGCTCTGGCTGCCCCTCCAACTCCTGGAGTCCTTGTTTGTGGGTCCTGCCTATGCCAGCGAGACCCTCCCATAGGCTGTTTTTTGTTTGTCCCTGTTCTGATAGCCTGTCCCTATTCATTACCTTTTTGTTTTCGTCCCTGTTCTGTTAGACTATCCCTGTTCCTGTTCTTCATGTCCCTGTTTAAGGTGTCTCCTGAATCACCCTTCTTTATTCCCTCTCAAGGCTTTACTTTCCTCATGGTCTCATCTTTAAGAGTTGGATGTTATCACCAACCATGGGACTTGTCGACCCCCATGGCCATGCTCCCACATCTCCCCCTTCTTTATTAACATAAAAGAGCTCGATTAACACAAATTAAGAAAGCAGGTTTAACACAAATTAAGAAGGCGCGATTAACAGAAATTAAGAAAGCAAGAGAAACACAAATTAAGAAAGCACTATTAACACAAACTAAAATACAGAGAAAAACTGCCAGGCATACTAAGACTATCTTTAACAAACTTTGCAACCCCATCCCTGGGAGTGGCAGGCACTGAGTGCTTCCCAGCTGGGGGGCTCTGGCTGCCCCTCCAACTCCTGGAGTCCTTGTTTGTGGGTCCTGCCTATGCCAGTGGGACCCTCCCATATGCTGTTTTTTTATTTCTCCCTGCTCTGTTAGCCTGTCCCTGTTCCTGTTCTTCATGTACCTGCTTAAGTTGTCTCCTGAATCACCCTTCTTTGTTCCCTCTCAAGGCTTTACTTTCCTCATGGCCTCATCTTTAAGAGTCGGATGTGATCACCAACCATGGGGCTTGTCGACCCCCATGGCCACACTCCCACATCTCCTCCTTCTTTATTAACATAAGAAAGCGCAATTAACACAAATTAAGAAGGCAGGATCAACACAAACTAAAACACAGAGAAAAACTGCCAGGCATACTAAGACTATCTTTAACAAACTTTGCAACCCCATCCCTGGGAGAGGCAGGCACTGAGTGCTGCCCAGCCGGGGGGCTCTGGCTGCCCCTCCACCTCCTGGAGTCCTTGTTTGTGGGTCCTGCGTAAGCCAGCGTGACCCTCCCATAAGCTCTTTTTGTTCGTCCCTGTTCTGTTAGCCTGTACCTATTCATTCCTTTTTTTTTCTTTTTCCTGTTCCGTTTGCCTGTCCCTATTCATTCCTTTTTTGTTTTTGTCCCTGTTCTGTTAGCCTGTCCCTGTTCCTGTTCTTCATGTCCCTGTTTGTTTTCTTCTCGTCCCTGTTCATTTTCTTGTCCCTGTTGGGGGGCGATTTGTGGCGTAAAGACCGCACGGACAACGGGGTTCTTTCAGGATCTGTAACTGCTACCTCTTTATTGATGACATAACTTGAACTCTCTCTTACTGAGGGCATAACTTCATCTCTCAGAGTGAGGGCACAACTTCATTCTATCCCTTATTCAGGAAAGGCTCCCTTCCTATAACTTCCGCCTCACAGCAGTACCTTTCCACTAACTAGTCATTGGTCAACAACTTTGCCCGGCAACAGCAAACACCCAGCCACTTCCATGCATTAATGGCTGGAGAACTAGCCACCCCAGACAAGAAGGTGTCACCTGAATCACCCTTCTTTGTTCCCTCTCAACTCTTTAAATTCCTGATGGTCTCACCCTTAAGAGTCCTATGTTATCACCAACCATGGGGCTTGTCGACCCCCATGGCCACACTCCCACATCTCCTTCTTCTTTATTAACATAAGAAAGCGCGATTAACACAAATTAAGAAGGCAGGATCAACACAAACTAAAACACAGAGAAAAACTGCCAGGCATACTAAGTCTATCTTTAACAACCTTTGTAAAACCATCCCTGGGAGAGGCAGGCACTGAGTGCTGCCCAGCCGGGGGGCTCTGGCTGCCCCTCCAACTCCTGGAGTCCTTGTTTGTGGGTCCTGCCTATGCCAGTGGGACCCTCCCATATGCTGTTTTTTGTTTCTCCCTGCTCTGTTAGCCTGTCCCTGTTCCTGTTCTTCATGTCCCTGTTTAAGGTGTCTCCTGAATCACCCTTCTTTGTTCCCTCTCAAGGCTTTACTTTCCTCATGGCCTCATCTTTAAGAGTCGGATATTATCACCAACCATGGGACTTGTCGACCCCCATGGCCAGGCTCCCACATCTCCCCCTTCTTTATTAACCTAAAAGAGCTCGATTAACACAAATTAAGAAAGCAGGTTTAACACAAATTAAGAAGGCGCGATTAACAGAAATTAAGAAAGCAAGAGTAACACAAATTAAGAAAGCACTATTAACACAAACTAAAATACAGAGAAAAACTGCCAGGCATACTAATTCCATCTTTAACAAACTTTGTAACCCCATCCCTGGGAGAGGCAGGCACTGAGTGCTGCCCAGCTGGGGGGCTCTGGCTGCCCCTCCAACTCCTGGAGTCCTTGTTTGTGGGTCCTGCCTATGCCAGCGAGACCCTCCCATACGCTGTTTTTTGTTTGTCCCTGTTCTGATAGCCTGTCCCTATTAATTCCTTTTTTGTTTTTGTCCCTGTTCTGTTAGACTATCCCTGTTCCTGTTCTTCATGTCCCTGGTTAAGGTGTCTCCTGAATCACCCTTCTTTTTTCCCTCTCAAGGCTTTACTTTCCTCATGGTCTCATCTTTAAGAGTCCGATGTGATCACCAACCATGGGGCTTGTCGACCCCCATGGCCACACTCCCACATCTTCCCCTTCTTTATTAACATAAGAAAGCGCAATTAACACAAATTAAGAAGGCAGGATCAACACAAACTAAAACACAGAGAAAAACTGCCAGGCATACTAAGTCTATCTTTAACAATCTTTGTAAAACCATCCCTGGGAGAGGCAGGCACTGAGTGCTGCCCAGCCGGGGGGCTCTGGCTGCCCCTCCAACTCCTGGAGTCCTTGTTTGTGGGTCCTGCCTATGCCAGCGAGACCCTCCCATAGGCTGTTTTTTGTTTGTCCCTGTTCTGATAGCCTGTCCCTATTCATTACCTTTTTGTTTTCGTCCCTGTTCTGTTAGACTATCCCTGTTCCTGTTCTTCATGTCCCTGCTTAAGGTGTCTCCTGAATCACCCTTCTTTATTCCCTCTCAAGGCTTTACTTTCCTCATGGTCTCATCTTTAAGAGTTGGATGTTATCACCAACCATGGGACTTGTCGACCCCCATGGCCATGCTCCCACATCTCCCCCTTCTTTATTAACATAAAAGAGCTCGATTAACACAAATTAAGAAAGCAGGTTTAACACAAATTAAGAAGGCGCGATTAACAGAAATTAAGAAAGCAAGAGAAACACAAATTAAGAAAGCACTCAACAGAAACTAAAACACAGAGAAAAACTGCCAGGCATACTAAGACTATCTTTAACAAACTTTGCAACCCCATCCCTGGGATAGGCAGGCACTGAGTGCTGCCCAACCGGGGGGCTCTGGCTGCCCCTCCAACTCCTGGAGTCCTTTTTTGTGGGTCCTGCGTAAGCCAGCGTGACCCTCCCATAAGCTCTTTTTGTTCGTCCCTGTTCTTTTAGCCTGTACCTATTCATTCCTTTTTTTTTCTTTTATCTGTTCCGTTTGCCTGTCCCTATTCATTCCTTTTTTGTTTTTGTCCCTGTTCTGTTAGCCTGTCCCTGTTCCTGTTCTTCATGTCCCTGTTTGTTTTCTTCTCGTCCCTGTTCGTTTTCTTGTCCCTGTTGGGGGGCGATTTGTGGCGTAAAGACCGCACGGACAACGGGGTTCTTTCAGGATCTGTAACTGCTACCTCTTTATTGATGACATAACTTGAACTCTCTCTTACTGAGGGCATAACTTCATCTCTCAGAGTGAGGGCACAACTTCATTCTAGCCCTTATTCAGGAAAGGCTCCCTTCCTATAACTTCCGCCTCACAGCAGTACCTTTCTACTAACTAGTCATTGGTCAACAACTTTGCCCGGCAACAGCAAACACCCAGCCACTTCCATGCATTAATGGCTGGAGAACTAGCCACCCCAGAGAAGAAGGTGTCACCTGAATCACCCTTCTTTGTTCCCTCTCAACTCTTTAAATTCCTGATGGTCTCATCCTTAAGAGTTGGATGTTATCACCAACCATGGGACTTGTCGACCCCCATGGCCACGCTCCCACATCTCCTCCTTCGTTATTAACCTAAAAGAGCTCGATTAACACAAATTAAGAAAGCAGGTTTAACACAAATTATGAAGGCGCTATTAACAGAAATTAAGAAAGCAAGAGTAACACAAATTAAGAAAGCACTATTAACACAAACTAAAATACAGAGAAAAACTGCCAGGCATACTAATTCCATCTTTAACAAACTTTGTAACCCCATCCCTGGGAGAGGCAGGCACTGAGTGCTGCCCAGCTGGGGGGCTCTGGCTGCCCCTCCAACTCCTGGAGTCCTTGTTTGTGGGTCCTGCCTATGCCAGCGAGACCCTCCCATACGCTGTTTTTTGTTTGTCCCTGTTCTGATAGCCTGTCCCTATTAATTCCTTTTTTGTTTTTGTCCCTGTTCTGTTAGACTATCCCTGTTCCTGTTCTTCATGTCCCTGTTTAAGGTGTCTCCTGAATCACCCTTCTTTATTCCCTCTCAAGGCTTTACTTTCCTGATGGTCTCATCTTTAAGAGTTGGATGTGATCACCAACCATGGGACTTGTCGACCCCCATGGCCATGCTCCCACATCTCCCCCTTATTTATTAACATAAAATAGCTCGATTAACACAAATTAAGAAAGCAGGTTTAACACAAATTAAGAAGGCGCGATTAACAGAAATTAAGAAAGCAAGAGTAACACAAATTAAGAAAGCACTATTAACACAAACTAAAACACAGAGAAAAACTGCCAGGCATACTAAGACTATCTTTAACAAACTTTGCAACCCCATCCCTGGGAGTGGCAGGCACTGAGTGCTTCCCAGCTGGGGGGCTCTGGCTGCCCCTCCAACTCCTGGAGTCCTTGTTTGTGGGTCCTGCCTATGCCAGTGGGACCCTCCCATATGCTGTTTTTTGTTTCTCCCTACTCTGTTAGCCTGTCCCTGTTCCTGTTCTTCATGTACCTGCTTAAGGTGTCTCCTGAATCACCCTTCTTTGTTCCCTCTCAAGGCTTTACTTTCCTCATGGCCTCATCTTTAAGAGTCGGATGTGATCACCAACCATGGGGCTTGTCCACCCCCATGGCCACAATCCCACATCTCCTCCTTCTTTATTAACATAAGAAAGCGCAATTAACACAAATTAAGAAGGCAGGATCAACACAAACTAAAACACAGAGAAAAACTGCCAGGCATACTAAGACTATCTTTAACAAACTTTGCAACCCCATCCCTGGGAGAGGCAGGCACTGAGTGCTGCCCAGCCGGGGGGCTCTGGCTGCCCCTCCAACTCCTGGAGTCCTTGTTTGGGGGTCCTGCCTATGCCAGCGAGACCCTCCCATACGCTGTTTTTTGTTTGTCCCTGTTCTGATAGCCTGTCCCTATTCATTCCTTTTTTGTTTTTGTCCCTGTTCTGTTAGACTATCCCTGTTCCTGTTCTTCATGTCCCTGTTTAAGGTGTCTCCTGAATCACCCTTCTTTGTTCCCTCTCAAGGCTTTACTTTCCTGATGGTTTCATCTTTAAGAGTCCGATGTGATCACCAACCATAGGGCTTGTCGACCCCCATGGCCACACTCCCACATCTTCCCCTTCTTTATTAACTTAAGAAAGCGCGATTAACACAAATTAAGAAGGCAGGATCAACACAAACTAAAACAGAGAAAAACTGCCAGGCATACTAAGTCTATCTTTAACAATCTTTGTAAAACCATCCCTGGGAGAGGCAGGCACTGAGTGCTGCCCAGCCGGGGGGCTCTGGCTGCCCCTCCAACTCCTGGAGTCCTTGTTTGTGGGTCCAGCATACGCCAGTGGGACCCTCCCATATGCTGTTTTTTGTTTGTCCCTGTTCTGATAGCCTGTCCCTATTCATTCCTTTTTTGTTTTTGTCCCTGTTCTGTTAGACTATCCCTGTTCCTGTTCTTCATGTCCCTGTTTAAGGTGTCTCCTGAATCACCCTTCTTTGTTCCCTCTCAACTCTTTAGTTTCCTGATGGCCTCATCTTTAAGAGTCGGATGTTATCACCAACCATGGGACTTGTCGACCCCCATGGCCAGGCTCCCACATCTCCCCCTTCTTTATTAACATAAAAGAGCTCGATTAACACAAATTAAGAAAGCAGGTTTAACACAAATTAAGAAGGCACGATTAACAGAAATTAAGAAAGCTAGGGAAACACAAATTAAGAAAGCACTATTAACACAAATTAAAATACAGAGAAAAAATGCCAGGCATACTAATTCCATCTTTAACAAACTTTGTAACCACAACCCTGGGAGAGGCAGGCACTGAGTGCTGCCCAGCCGGGGGGCTCTGGCTGCCCCTCCAACTCCTGGAGTCCTTGTTTGGGGGTCCTGCCTATGCCAGCGAGACCCTCCCATACGCTGTTTTTTGTTTGTCCCTGTTCTGATAGCCTGTCCCTATTCATTACTTTTTTATTTTCGTCCCTGTTCTGTTAGACTATCCCTGTTCCTGTTCTTCATGTCACTGTTTAAGGTGTCTCCTGAATCACCCTTCTTTGTTCCCTCTGAACGCTTTACTTTCCTGATGGTCTCTACTTTATTAGTCAGATCTTATCACCAAACATGGGGCTTGTCTAACCCCATGGCCAGGCTCCCACATCTCCCCCTCCTTTATTAACATAAAAGAGCTCGATTAACACAAATTAAGAAAGCAGGTTTAACACAAATTAAGAAGGCGCGATTAACAGAAATTAAGAAAGCAAGAGAAACACAAATTAAGAAAGCACTATTAACACAAACTAAAATACAGAGAAAAACTGCCAGGCATACTAAGTCTATCTTTAACAAACTTTATAACCCCATCCCTGGGAGAGGCAGGCACTGAGTGCTGCCCAGCCGGGGGGCTCTGGCTGCCCCTCCAACTCCTGGAGTCCTTGTTTCTGGGTCCTGCCTATGCCAGCGAGACCCTCCCATACGCTGTTTTTTGTTTGTCCCTGTTCTGTTAGCCTGTCCCTGTTCCTGTTCTTCATGTCCCTGTTTAAGGTGTCTCCTGAATCACCCTTTGTTCCCTCTCAGGGCTTTACTTTCCTGATGGTCTCATCTTTAAGAGTCCGATGTTATCACCAACCATGGGGCCTGTCGACCCCCATGGCCACACTCCCATATCTTCCCCTTCTTTATTAACTTAAGAAAGCGCGATTAACACAAATTAAGAAGGCAGGATCAACACAAACTAAAACAGAGAAAAACTGCCAGGCATACTAACTCTATGTTTAACAACCTTTGTAACCCCATCCCTGGGAGAGGCAGGCACTGAGTGCTGCCCAGCCGGGGGGCTCTGGCTGCCCCTCCAACTCCTGGAGTCCTTGTTTGTGGGTCCTGCCTATGCCAGTGGGACCCTCCCATATGCTCTTTTTTGTTTCTCCCTGCTCTGTTAGCCTGTCCCTGTTCCTGTTCTTCATGTCCCTGTTTAAGGTGTCTCCTGAATCACCCTTCTTTGTTCCCTCTCAAGGCTTTACTTTCCCGATGGTCTCATCTTTAAGAGTCCGATGTTATCACCAACCATGGGGCTTGTCGACCCCCATGGCCACACTCCCACATCTTCCCCTTCTTTATTAACTTAAGAAAGCGCGATTAACACAAATTAAGAAGGCAGGATCAACACAAACTAAAACACAGAGAAAAACTGCCAGGCATACTAAGTCTATCTTTAACAATCTTTGTAAAACCATCCCTGGGAGAGGCAGGCACTGAGTGCTGCCCAGCCGGGGGGCTCTGGCTGCCCCTCCAATTCCTGGAGTCCTTGTTTGTGGGTCCAGCATATGCCAGTGGGACCCTCCCATATGCTGTTTTTTGTTTCTCCCTGCTCTGTTAGCCTGTCCCTATTCATTCCTTTTTTGTTTTTGTCCCTGTTCTGTTAGACTATCCCTGTTCCTGTTCTTCATGTCCCTGTTTAAGGTGTCTCCTGAATCACCCTTCTTTGTTCCCTCTCAACTCTTTAGTTTCCTGATGGCCTCATCTTTAAGAGTCGGATGTTATCACCAACCATGGGACTTGTCGACCCCCATGGCCAGGCTCCCACATCTCCCCCTTCTTTATTAACATAAAAGAGCTCGATTAACACAAATTAAGAAAGCAGGTTTAACACAAATTAAGAAGGCGCGATTAACAGAAATTAAGAAAGCTAGAGAAACACAAATTAAGAAAGCACTATTAACACAAACTAAAATACAGAGAAAAACTGCCAGGCATACTAATTCCATCTTTAACAAACTTTGTAACCCCATCCCTGGGAGAGGCAGGCACTGAGTGCTGCCCAGCCGGGGGGCTCTGGCTGCCCCTCCAACTCCTGGAGTCCTTGTTTGGGGGTCCTGCGTAAACCATCGTGGCCCTCCCATATGCTCTTTTTGGTCATCCCTGTTCTGTTAGCCTGTACCTGATCATTCCTTTTCTGTTTTTGTCCCTGTTCCGTTTTCCTGTCCCTATTCATTCCTTTTTTGTTTTTGTCCCTGTTCTGTTTGCCTGTCCCTGTTCCTCTTCTTCATGTCCCTGTTTGTATTCTTCTCGTCCCTGTTCGTTTTCATGTCCCTGTTGGGGGGCGATTTGTGGCGTAAAGACCGCTCGGACACCGGGGTTCTTTCAGGATCTGTAACTGCTACCTCATTATTGATGACATAACTTGAACTCTCTCTTACTGAGGGCATAACTTCATCTCTCAGAGTGAGGGCACAACTTCATTCTATCCCTTATTCAGGAAAGGCTCCCTTCCTATAACTTCCACCTCACAGCAGTACCTTTCCACTAACTAGTCATTGGTCAACAACTTTGCCCGGCAACAGCAAACACCCAGCCACTTCCATGCATTAATGGCTGGAGAACTAGCCACCCCAGACAAGAAGGTGTCACCTGAATCACCCTTCTTTGTTCCCTCTCAACTCTTTAAATTCCTGATGGCCTCATCTTTAAGAGTCGGATGTTATCACCAACCATGGGGCCTGTCGACCCCCATGGCCACACTCCCACATCTCCCCCTTCTATATTAACATAAGAAAGCGCGATTAACACAAATTAAGAAGGCAGGATCAACACAAACTAAAACACAGAGAAAAACTGCCAGGCATACTAAGTCTATGTTTAACAACCTTTGTAAAACCATCCCTGGGAGAGGCAGGCACTGAGTGCTGCCCAGCCGGGGGGCTCTGGCTGCCCCTCCAACTCCTGGAGTCCTTCTTTGTGGGTCCTGCCTATGCCAGTGGGACCCTCCCATATGCTGTTTTTTGTTTCTCCCTGCTCTGTTAGCCTGTCCCTGTTCCTGTTCTTCATGTCCCTGTTTAAGGTGTCTCCTGAATCACCCTTCTTTGTTCCCTCTGAACGCTTTACTTTCCTGATGGCCTCATCTTTAAGAGTCGGATGTTATCACCAACCATGGGACTTGTCGACCCCCATGGCCATGCTCCCACATCTCCCCCTTCTTTATTAACATAAAAGAGCTCGATTAACACAAATTAAGAAAGCAGGTTTAACCCAAATTAAGAAGGCGCGATTAAGAGAAATTAAGAAAGCTAGAGAAACACAAATTAAGAAAGCACTATTAACACAAATTAAAATACAGAGAAAAACTGCCAGGCATACTAATTCCATCTTTAACAAACTTTGTAACCACAACCCTGGGAGAGGCAGGCACTGAGTGCTGCCCAGCCGGGGCCTCTGGCTGCCCCTCCAACTCCTGGAGTCCTTCTTTGGGGGTCCTGCCTATGCCAGCGAGACCCTCCCATACGCTGTTTTTTGTTTGTCCCTGTTCTGATAGCATGTCCCTATTCATTCCTTTTTTGTTTTTGTCCCTGTTCTGTTAGACTATCCCTGTTCCTGTTCTTCATGTCCCTGCTTAAGGTGTCTCCTGAATCACCCTTCTTTGTTCCCTCTCAAGGCTTTACTTTCCTGATGGACTCATCTTTAAGAGTCGGATGTGATCACCAACCATGGGGCTTGTCGACCCCCATGGCCACACTCCCACATCTTCCCCTTCTTTATTAACTTAAGAAAGCGCGATTAACACAAATTAAGAAGGCAGGATCAGCACAAACTAAAACACAGAGAAAAACTGCCAGGCATACTAAGTCTATCTTCAACAAACTTTGCAACCCCATCCCTGGGAGAGGCAGGCACTGAGTGCTGCCCAGCTGGGGGGCTCTGGCTGCCCCTCCAACTCCTGGAGTCCTTCTTTGTGGGTCCTGCCTATGCCAGTGGGACCCTCCCATATGCTGTTTTTTGTTTCTCCCTGCTCTGTTAGCCTGTCCCTGTTCCTGTTCTTCATGTCCCTGTTTAAGGTGTCTCCTGAATCACCCTTCCTTGTTCCCTCTCAAGGCTTTACTTTCCTCATGGCCTCATCTTTAAGAGTCGGATGTGATCACCAACCATGGGGCTTGTCGACCCCCATGGCCACACTCCCACATCTCCTCCTTCTTTATTAACATAAGAAAGCGCAATTAACACAAATTAAGAAGGCAGGATCAACACAAACTAAAACACAGAGAAAAACTGCCAGGCATACTAAGACTATCTTTAACAAACTTTGCAACCCCATCCCTGGGAGAGGCAGGCACTGAGTGCTGCCCAACCGGGGGGCTCTGGCTGCCCCTCCACCTCCTGGAGTCCTTGTTTGTGGGTCCTGCGTAAGCCAGCGTGACCCTCCCATAAGCTCTTTTTGTTCGTCCCTGTTCTGTTAGCCTGTACCTATTCATTCCTTTTTTTTTCTTTTTCCTGTTCCGTTTGCCTGTCCCTATTCATTCCTTTTTTGTTTTTGTCCCTGTTCTGTTAGCCTGTCCCTGTTCCTGTTCTTCATGTCCCTGTTTGTTTTCTTCTCGTCCCTGTTCGTTTTCTTGTCCCTGTTGGGGGGCGATTTGTGGCGTAAAGACCGCACGGACAACGGGGTCCTTTCAGGATCTGTAACTGCTACCTCTTTATTGATGACATAACTTGAACTCTCTCTTACTGAGGGCATAACTTCATCTCTCAGAGTGAGGGCACAACTTCATTCTAGCCCTTATTCAGGAAAGGCTCCCTTCCTATAACTTCCGCCTCACAGCAGTACCTTTCCACTAACTAGTCATTGGTCAACAACTTTGCCCGGCAACAGCAAACACCCAGCCACTTCCATGCATTAATGGCTGGAGAACTAGCCACCCCAGAGAAGAAGGTGTCACCTGAATCACCCTTCTTTGTTCCCTCTCAACTCTTTAAATTCCTGATGGTCTCATCCTTAAGAGTTGGATGTTATCACCAACCATGGGACTTGTCGACCCCCATGGCCACGCTCCCACATCTCCTCCTTCTTTATTAACCTAAAAGAGCTCGATTAACACAAATTAAGAAAGCAGGTTTAACACAAATAAAGAAGGCGCGATTAACAGAAATTAAGAAAGCAAGAGTAACACAAATTAAGAAAGCACTATTAACACAAACTAAAATACAGAGAAAAACTGCCAGGCATACTAATTCCATCTTTAACAAACTTTGCAACCCCATCCCTGGGAGAGGCAGGCACTGAGTGCTGCCCAGCTGGGGGGCTCTGGCTGCCCCTCCAACTCCTGGAGTCCTTGTTTGTGGGTCCTGCCTATGCCAGCGAGACCCTCCCATACGCTGTTTTTTGTTTGTCCCTGTTCTGATAGCCTGTCCCTATTAATTCCTTTTTTGTTTTTGTCCCTGTTCTGTTAGACTATCCCTGTTCCTGTTCTTCATGTCCCTGGTTAAGGTGTCTCCTGAATCACCCTTCTTTGTTCCCTCTCAAGGCTTTACTTTCCTCATGGTCTCATCTTTAAGAGTCGGATGTGATCACCAACCATGGGGCTTGTCGACCCCCATGGCCACACTCCCACATCTTCCCCTTCTTTATTAACATAAGAAAGCGCAATTAACAGAAATTAAGACGGCAGGATCAACACAAACTAAAACACAGAGAAAAACTGCCAGGCTTACTAAGTCTATCTTTAACAATCTTTGTAAAACCATCCCTGGGAGAGGCAGGCACTGAGTGCTGCCCAGCCGGGGGGCTCTGGCTGCCCCTCCAACTCCTGGAGTCCTTGTTTGTGGGTCCTGCCTATGCCAGCGAGACCCTCCCATAGGCTGTTTTTTGTTTGTCCCTGTTCTGATAGCCTGTCCCTATTCATTCCCTTTTTGTTTTTGTCCCTGTTCTGTTAGACTATCCCTGTTCCTGTTCTTCATGTCCCTGCTTAAGGTGTCTCCTGAATCACCCTTCTTTATTCCCTCTCAAGGCTTTACTTTCCTGATGGTCTCATCTTTAAGAGTTGGATGTTATCACCAACCATGGGACTTGTCGACCCCCATGGCCATGCTCCCACATCTCCCCCTTCTTTATTAACATAAAAGAGCTCGATTAACACAAATTAAGAAAGCAGGTTTAACACAAATTAAGAAGGCGCGATTAACAGAAATTAAGAAAGCAAGAGTAACACAAATTAAGAAAGCACTATTAACACAAACTAAAATACAGAGAAAAACTGCCAGGCATACTAATTCCATCTTTAACAAACTTTGCAACCCCATCGCGGGGAGTGGCAGGCACTGAGTGCTTCCCAGCTGGGGGGCTCTGGCTGCCCCTCCAACTCCTGGACTCCTTGTTTGTGGGTCCTGCCTATGCCAGCGAGACCCTCCCATACGCTGTTTTTTGTTTGTCCCTGTTCTGATAGCATGTCCCTATTCTTTCCTTTTTTGTGTTTGTCCCTGTTCTGTTAGACTATCCCTGTTCCTGTTCTTCATGTCCCTGTTTAAGCTGTCTCCTGAATCACCCTTCTTTGTTCCCTCTCAAGGCTTTCCTTTCCTGATGGTCTCATCCTTAAGAGTCCGATGTTATCACCAACCATGGGGCTTGTCGACCCCCATGGCCACACTCCCACATCTCCTCCTTCTTTATTAACATAAGAAAGCGCAATTAACACAAATTAAGAAGGCAGGATCAACACAAACTAAAACACAGAGAAAAACTGCCAGGCATACTAAGACTATCTTTAACAAACTTTGCAACCCCATCCCTGGGAGTGGCAGGCACTGAGTGCTTCCCAGCCGGGGGGCTCTGGCTGCCCCTCCAACTCCTGGAGTCCTTCTTTGTGGGTCCTGCCTATGCCAGTGGGACCCTCCCATATGCTGTTTTTTGTTTCTCCCTGCTCTGTTAGCCTGTCCCTGTTCCTGTTCTTCATGTCCCTGCTTAAGGTGTCTCCTGAATCACCCTTCTTTGTTCCCTCTCAAGGCTTTACTTTCCTCATGGCCTCATCTTTAAGAGTCGGATGTGATCATCAACCATGGGGCTTGTCGGCCCCCATGGCCACACTCCCACATCTCCTCCATCTTTATTAACATAAGAAAGCGCAATTAACACAAATTAAGAAGGCAGGATCAACACAAACTAAAACACAGAGAAAAACTGCCAGGCATACTAAGACTATCTTTAACAAACTTTGCAACCCCATCCCTGGGAGAGGCAGGCACTGAGTGCTGCCCAGCCGGGGGGCTCTGGCTGCCCCTCCAACTCCTGGAGTCCTTGTTTGGGGGTCCTGCCTATGCCAGCGAGACCCTCCCATACGCTGTTTTTTGTTTGTCCCTGTTCTGATAGCCTGTCCCTATTCATTCCTTTTTTGTTTTTGTCCCTGTTCTGTTAGACTATCCCTGTTCCTGTTCTTCATGTCCCTGTTTAAGGTGTCTCCTGAATCACCCTTCTTTGTTCCCTCTCAAGGCTTTACTTTCCTGATGGTTTCATCTTTAAGAGTCCGATGTTATCACCAACCATGGGGCTTGTCGACCCCCATGGCCACACTCCCACATCTTCCCCTTCTTTATTAACTTAAGAAAGCGCGATTAACACAAATTAAGAAGGCAGGATCAACACAAACTAAAACAGAGAAAAACTGCCAGGCATACTAAGTCTATCTTTAACAATCTTTGTAAAACCATCCCTGGGAGAGGCAGGCACTGAGTGCTGCCCAGCCGGGGGGCTCTGGCTGCCCCTCCAACTCCTGGAGTCCTTGTTTGTGGGTCCAGCATACGCCAGTGGGACCCTCCCATATGCTGTTTTTTGTTTGTCCCTGTTCTGATAGCCTGTCCCTATTCATTCCTTTTTTGTTTTTGTCCCTGTTCTGTTAGACTATCCCTGTTCCTGTTCTTCATGTCCCTGTTTAAGGTGTCTCCTGAATCACCCTTCTTTGTTCCCTCTAAAGGCTTTAGTTTCCTGATGGCCTCATCTTTAAGAGTCGGATGTTATCACCAACCATGGGGCTTGTCGACCCCCATGGCCACACTCCCACATCTTCCCCTTCTTTATTAACATAAGAAAGCACAATTAACACAAATTAAGAAGGCAGGATAAACACAAACTAGAACACAGAGAAAAACTGCCAGGCATACTAAGACTATCTTTAACAAACTTTGCAACCCCATCCCTGGGAGTGGCAGGCACTGAGTGCTTCCCAGCTGGGGGGCTCTGGCTGCCCCTCCAACTCCTGGAGTCCTTGTTTGTGGGTCCTGCCTATGCCAGTGGGACCCTCCCATATGCTGTTTTTTGTTTCTCCCTGCTCTGTTAGCCTGTCCCTGTTCCTGTTCTTCATGTCCCTCCTTAAGGTGTCTCCTGAATCACCCTTCTTTGTTCCCTCTCAAGGCTTTACTTTCCTCATGGCCTCATCTTTAAGAGTCGGATGTGATCACCAACCATGGGGCTTGTCGACCCCCATGGCCACACTCCCACATCTTCCCCTTCTTTATTAACATAAGAAAGCGCAATTAACACAAATTAAGAAGGCAGGATCAACACAAACTAAAACACAGAGAAAAACTGCCAGGCATACTAAGTCTATCTTTAACAATCTTTGTAAAACCATCCCTGGGAGAGGCAGGCACTGAGTGCTGCCCAGCCGGGGGGCTCTGGCTGCCCCTCCAACTCCTGGAGTCCTTGTTTGTGGGTCCTGCCTATGCCAGCGAGACCCTCCCATACGCTGTTTTTTGTTTGTCCCTGTACTGGTAGCCTGTCCCTATTCATTACCTTTTTGTTTTCGTCCCTGTTCTGTTAGACTATCCCTGTTCCTGTTCTTCATGTCCCTGCTTAAGGTGTCTCCTGAATCACCCTTCTTTATTCCCTCTCAAGGCTTTACTTTCCTGATGGTCTCATATTTAAGAGTTGGATGTTATCACCAACCATGGGACTTGTCGACCCCCATGGCCATGCTCCCACATCTCCCCCTTCTTTATTAACATAAAAGAGCTCGATTAACACAAATTAAGAAAGCAGGTTTAACACAAATTAAGAAGGCGCGATTAACAGAAATTAAGAAAGCAAGAGTAACACAAATTAAGAAAGCACTATTAACACAAACTAAAATACAGAGAAAAACTGCCAGGCATACTAATTCCATCTTTAACAAACTTTGCAACCCCATCGCGGGGAGTGGCAGGCACTGAGTGCTGCCCAGCCGGGGGGCTCTGGCTGCCCCTCCAACTCCTGGAGTCCTTGTTTGTGGGTCCTGCCTATGCCAGCGAGACCCTCCCATACGCTGTTTTTTGTTTGTCCCTGTTCTGATAGCATGTCCCTATTCTTTCCTTTTTTGTGTTTGTCCCTGTTCTGTTAGACTATCCCTGTTCCTGTTCTTCATGTCCCTGTTTAAGGTGTCTCCTGAATCACCCTTCTTTGTTCCCTCTCAAGGCTTTCCTTTCCTGATGGTCTCATCCTTAAGAGTCCGATGTTATCACCAACCATGGGGCTTGTCGACCCCCATGGCCACACTCCCACATCTTCCCCTTCTTTATTAACATAAGAAAGCACAATTAACACAAATTAAGAAGGCAGGATAAAAACAAACTAAAACACAGAGAAAAACTGCCAGGCATACTAAGACTATCTTTAACAAACTTTGCAACCCCATCCCTGGGAGTGGCAGGCACTGAGTGCTTCCCAGCTGGGGGGCTCTGGCTGCCCCTCCAACTCCTGGAGTCCTTGTTTGTGGGTCCTGCCTATGCCAGTGGGACCCTCCCATATGCTGTTTTTTGTTTCTCCCTGCTCTGTTAGCCTGTCCCTGTTCCTGTTCTTCATGTCCCTGCTTAAGGTGTCTCCTGAATCACCCTTCTTTGTTCCCTCTCAAGGCTTTACTTTCCTCATGGCCTCATCTTTAAGAGTCGGATGTGATCACCAACCATGGGGCTTGTCGACCCCCATGGCCACACTCCCACATCTCCTCCTTCTTTATTAACATAAGAAAGCGCAATTAACACAAATTAAGAAGGCAGGATCAACACAAACTAAAACACAGAGAAAAACTGCCAGGCATACTAAGACTATCTTTAACAAACTTTGCAACCCCATCCCTGGGAGAGGCAGGCACTGAGTGCTGCCCAGCCGGGGGGCTCTGGCTGCCCCTCCAACTCCTGGAGTCCTTGTTTGGGGGTCCTGCCTATGCCAGCGAGACCCTCCCATACGCTGTTTTTTGTTTGTCCCTGTTCTGATAGCCTGTCCCTATTCATTCCTTTTTTGTTTTTGTCCCTGTTCTGTTAGACTATCCCTGTTCCTGTTCTTCATGTCCCTGTTTAAGGTGTCTCCTGAATCACCCTTCTTTGTTCCCTCTCAAGGCTTTACTTTCCTGATGGTTTCATCTTTAAGAGTCCGATGTTATCACCAACCATGGGGCTTGTCGACCCCCATGGCCACACTCCCACATCTTCCCCTTCTTTATTAACTTAAGAAAGCGCGATTAACACAAATTAAGAAGGCAGGATCAACACAAACTAAAACAGAGAAAAACTGCCAGGCATACTAAGTCTATCTTTAACAATCTTTGTAAAACCATCCCTGGGAGAGGCAGGCACTGAGTGCTGCCCAGCCGGGGGGCTCTGGCTGCCCCTCCAACTCCTGGAGTCCTTGTTTGTGGGTCCAGCATACGCCAGTGGGACCCTCCCATATGCTGTTTTTTGTTTGTCCCTGTTCTGATAGCCTGTCCCTATTCATTCCTTTTTTGTTTTTGTCCCTGTTCTGTTAGACTATCCCTGTTCCTGTTCTTCATGTCCCTGTTTAAGGTGTCTCCTGAATCACCCTTCTTTGTTCCCTCTAAAGGCTTTAGTTTCCTGATGGCCTCATCTTTAAGAGTCGGATGTTATCACCAACCATGGGGCTTGTCGACCCCCATGGCCACACTCCCACATCTTCCCCTTCTTTATTAACATAAGAAAGCACAATTAACACAAATTAAGAAGGCAGGATAAACACAAACTAGAACACAGAGAAAAACTGCCAGGCATACTAAGACTATCTTTAACAAACTTTGCAACCCCATCCCTGGGAGTGGCAGGCACTGAGTGCTTCCCAGCTGGGGGGCTCTGGCTGCCCCTCCAACTCCTGGAGTCCTTGTTTGTGGGTCCTGCCTATGCCAGTGGGACCCTCCCATATGCTGTTTTTTGTTTCTCCCTGCTCTGTTAGCCTGTCCCTGTTCCTGTTCTTCATGTCCCTCCTTAAGGTGTCTCCTGAATCACCCTTCTTTGTTCCCTCTCAAGGCTTTACTTTCCTCATGGCCTCATCTTTAAGAGTCGGATGTGATCACCAACCATGGGGCTTGTCGACACCCATGGCCACACTCCCACATCTTCCCCTTCTTTATTAACATAAGAAAGCGCAATTAACACAAATTAAGAAGGCAGGATCAACACAAACTAAAACACAGAGAAAAACTGCCAGGCATACTAAGTCTATCTTTAACAATCTTTGTAAAACCATCCCTGGGAGAGGCAGGCACTGAGTGCTGCCCAGCCGGGGGGCTCTGGCTGCCCCTCCAACTCCTGGAGTCCTTGTTTGTGGGTCCTGCCTATGCCAGCGAGACCCTCCCATAGGCTGTTTTTTGTTTGTCCCTGTACTGGTAGCCTGTCCCTATTCATTACCTTTTTGTTTTCGTCCCTGTTCTGTTAGACTATCCCTGTTCCTGTTCTTCATGTCCCTGCTTAAGGTGTCTCCTGAATCACCCTTCTTTATTCCCTCTCAAGGCTTTACTTTCCTGATGGTCTCATATTTAAGAGTTGGATGTTATCACCAACCATGGGACTTGTCGACCCCCATGGCCATGCTCCCACATCTCCCCCTTCTTTATTAACATAAAAGAGCTCGATTAACACAAATTAAGAAAGCAGGTTTAACACAAATTAAGAAGGCGCGATTAACAGAAATTAAGAAAGCAAGAGTAACACAAATTAAGAAAGCACTATTAACACAAACTAAAATACAGAGAAAAACTGCCAGGCATACTAATTCCATCTTTAACAAACTTTGCAACCCCATCGCGGGGAGTGGCAGGCACTGAGTGCTGCCCAGCCGGGGGGCTCTGGCTGCCCCTCCAACTCCTGGAGTCCTTGTTTGTGGGTCCTGCCTATGCCAGCGAGACCCTCCCATACGCTGTTTTTTGTTTGTCCCTGTTCTGATAGCATGTCCCTATTCTTTCCTTTTTTGTGTTTGTCCCTGTTCTGTTAGACTATCCCTGTTCCTGTTCTTCATGTCCCTGTTTAAGGTGTCTCCTGAATCACCCTTCTTTGTTCCCTCTCAAGGCTTTCCTTTCCTGATGGTCTCATCCTTAAGAGTCCGATGTTATCACCAACCATGGGGCTTGTCGACCCCCATGGCCACACTCCCACATCTTCCCCTTCTTTATTAACATAAGAAAGCACAATTAACACAAATTAAGAAGGCAGGATAAAAACAAACTAAAACACAGAGAAAAACTGCCAGGCATACTAAGACTATCTTTAACAAACTTTGCAACCCCATCCCTGGGAGTGGCAGGCACTGAGTGCTTCCCAGCTGGGGGGCTCTGGCTGCCCCTCCAACTCCTGGAGTCCTTGTTTGTGGGTCCTGCCTATGCCAGTGGGACCCTCCCATATGCTGTTTTTTGTTTCTCCCTGCTCTATTAGCCTGTCCCTGTTCCTGTTCTTCATGTCCCTGCTTAAGGTGTCTCCTGAATCACCCTTCTTTGTTCCCTCTCAAGGCTTTACTTTCCTCATGGCCTCATCTTTAAGAGTCGGATGTGATCACCAACCATGGGGCTTGTCGACCCCCATGGCCACACTCCCACATCTCCTCCTTCTTTATTAACATAAGAAAGCGCAATTAACACAAATTAAGAAGGCAGGATCAACACAAAATAAAACACAGAGAACAACTGCCAGGCATACTAAGACTATCTTTAACAAACTTTGCAACCCCATCCCTGGGAGAGGCAGGCACTGAGTGCTGCCCAGCCGGGGGGCTCTGGCTGCCCCTCCAACACCTGGAGTCCTTGTTTGGGGGTCCTGCCTATGCCAGCGAGACCCTCCCATACGCTGTTTTTTGTTTGTCCCTGTTCTGATAGCCTGTCCCTATTCATTCCTTTTTTGTTTTTGTCCCTGTTCTGTTAGACTATCCCTGTTCCTGTTCTTCATGTCCCTGTTTAAGGTGTCTCCTGAATCACCCTTCTTTGTTCCCTCTCAAGGCTTTACTTTCCTGATGGTTTCATCTTTAAGAGTCCGATGTTATCACCAACCATGGGGCTTGTCGACCCCCATGGCCACACTCCCACATCTTCCCCTTCTTTATTAACTTAAGAAAGCGCGATTAACACAAATTAAGAAGGCAGGATCAACACAAACTAAAACACAGAGAAAAACTGCCAGGCATACTAAGTCTATCTTTAACAATCTTTGTAAAACCATCCCTGGGAGAGGCAGGCACTGAGTGCTGCCCAGCCGGGGGGCTCTGGCTGCCCCTCCAACTCCTGGAGTCCTTGTTTGTGGGTCCAGCATACGCCAGTGGGACCCTCCCATATGCTGTTTTTTGTTTGTCCCTGTTCTGATAGCCTGTCCCTATTCATTCCTTTTTTGTTTTTGTCCCTGTTCTGTTAGACTATCCCTGTTCCTGTTCTTCATGTCCCTGTTTAAGGTGTCTCCTGAATCACCCTTCTTTGTTCCCTCTCAACTCTTTAGTTTCCTGATCGCCTCATCTTTAAGAGTCGGATGTTATCACCAACCATGGGACTTGTCGACCCCCATGGCCAGGCTCCCACATCTCCCCCTTCTTTATTAACATAAAAGAGCTCGATTAACACAAATTAAGAAAGCAGGTTTAACACAAATTAAGAAGGCACGATTAACAGAAATTAAGAAAGCTAGAGAAACACAAATTAAGAAAGCACTATTAACACAAATTAAAATACAGAGAAAAAATGCCAGGCATACTAATTCCATCTTTAACAAACTTTGTAACCACAACCCTGGGAGAGGCAGGCACTGAGTGCTGCCCAGCCGGGGGGCTCTGGCTGCCACTCCAACTCCTGGAGTCCTTGTTTGGGGGTCCTGCCTATGCCAGCGAGACCCTCCCATACGCTGTTTTTTGTTTGTCCCTGTTCTGATAGCCTGTCCCTATTCATTACTTTTTTATTTTCGTCCCTGTTCTGTTAGACTATCCCTGTTCCTGTTCTTCATGTCCCTGGTTAAGGTGTCTCCTGAATCACCCTTCTTTGTTCCCTCTCAAGGCTTTACTTTCCTCATGGTCTCATCTTTAAGAGCCCGATGTGATCACCAACCATGGGGCTTGTCGACCCCCATGGCCACACTCCCAGATCTCCTCCTTCTTTATTAACATAAGAAAGCGCAATTAACACAAATTCAGAAGGCAGGATCAACACAAACTAAAACACAGAGAAAAACTGCCAGGCATACTAATTCCATCTTTAACAAACTTGGTAAAACCATCCCTGGGAGAGGCAGGCACTGAGTGCTGCCCAGACGGGGGGCTCTGGCTGCCCCTCCAACTCCTGGAGTCCTTGTTTGTGGGTCCTGCGTAAGCCAGCGTGACCCTCCCATAAGCTCTTTTTGTTCGTCCCTGTTCTGTTAGCCTGTACCTATTCATTCCTTTTTTTTTTTTTTTCCCTGTTCCGTTTGCCTGTCCCTATTCATTCCTTTTTTGTTTTTGTCCCTGTTCTGTTAGCCTGTCCCTGTTCATGTTCTTCATGTCCCTGTTTGTTTTCTTCTCGTCCCTGTTCGTTTTCATGTCCCTGTTGGGGGGCGATTTGTGGCGTAAAGACCGCACGGACAACGGGGTTCTTTCAGGATCTGTAACTGCTACCTCTTTATTGATGACATAACTTGAACTCTCTCTTACTGAGGGCATAACTTCATCTCTCAGAGTGAGGGCACAACTTCATTCTATCCCTTATTCAGGAAAGGCTCCCTTCCTATAATTTCCGCCTCACAGCAGTACCTTTCCACTAACTAGTCATTGGTCAACAACTTTGCCTGGCAACAGCAAACACCCAGCAACTTCCATGCTTTAATGGCTGGAGAACAAGCCACCCCAGACAACAAGGTGTCACCTGAATCACCCTTCTTTGTTCCCTCTCAACTCTTTAAATTCCTGATGGTCTCATCCTTAAGAGTCAGATGTTATCACCAACCATGGGGCTTGTGGACCCCCATGGTCACACTCCCACATCTTCCCCTTCTTTATTAACATAAGAAAGTGCGATTAACACAAATTAAGAAGGCAGGATCAACACAAACTAAAACACAGAGAAAAGCTGCCAGGCATACTAAGACTATCTTTAACAAACTTTGCAACCCCATCCCTGGGAGTGGCAGGCACTGAGTGCTGCCCAGCCGGGGGGCTCTGGCTGCCCCTCCAACTCCTGGAGTCCTTGTTTGTGGGTCCTGCGTAAGCCAGCGTGACCCTCCCATAAGCTCTTTTTGTTCGTCCCTGTTCTGTTAGCCTGTACGTATTCATTCCTTTTCTGTTTTTGTCCCTGTTCTGTTAGACTATCCCTGTTCCTGTTCTTCATGTCCCTGTTTAAGGTGTCTCCTGAATCACCCTTCTTTGTTCCCTCTCAACTCTTTACTTTCCTGATGGCCTCATCTTTAAGAGTTGGATGTTATCACCAACCATGGGACTTGTCGACCCCCATGGCCATGCTCCCACATCTCCCCCTTCTTTATTAACATAAAAGAGCTTGATTAACACAAATTAAGAAAGCAGGTTTAACACAAATTAAGAAGGCGCGATTAACAGAAATTATGAAAGCAAGAGTAACACAAATTAAGAAAGCACTATTAACACAAACTAAAACACAGAGAAAAACTGCCAGGCATACTAATTCCATCTTTTACAAACTTTGTAACCCCATCCCTGGGAGAGGCAGGCACTGAGTGCTGCCTAGCTGGGGGGCTCTGGCTGCCCCTCCAACTCCTGGAGTCCTTGTTTGGGGGTCCTGCGTAAGCCAGCGTGACCCTCCCATAAGCTCTTTTTGTTCGTCCCTGTTCTGTTTGCCTGTCCCTATTCATTCCTTTTTTGTTTTTGTCCTTGTTCTGTTTGCCTGTCTCTGTTCCTGTTCTTCATTCCCCTGTTTGTTTTCTTCTCGTCCCTGTTCGTTTTCATGTCCCTGTTGGGGGGCGATTTGTGGCGTAAAGACCGCACGGACAACGGGGTTCTTTCAGGATCTGTAACTGCTACCTCTTTATTGATGACATATCTTGAACTCTCTCTTACTGAAGGCATAACTTCATCTCTCAGAGTGAGGGCACAACTTCATTCTATCCCTTATTCAGGAAAGGCTCCCTTCCTATAATTTCCGCCTCACAGCAGTACCTTTCCACTAACTAGTCATTGGTCAACAACTTTGCCCGGCAACACCAAACACCCAGCAACTTCCATGCTTTAATGGCTGGAGAACAAGCCACCCCAGACAACAAGGTGTCACCTGAATCACCCTTCTTTGTTCCCTCCCAGCTCTTTAAATTCCTGATGGTCTCATCCTTAAGAGTCCTATGTTATTACCAACCATGGGGCTTGACAACCCCCATGGCCACACTCCCACATCTCCTCCTTTTTTATTAACATAAGAAAGCGCGATTAACACAAATTAAGAAGGCAGGATCAACACAAACTAAAACACAGAGAAAAACTGCCAGGCATACTAAGTCTATCTTTAACAATCTTTGTAAAACCGTCCCTGGGAGAGGCAGGCACTGAGTGCTGCCCAGCCGGGGGGCTCTGGCTGCCCCTCCAACTCCTGGAGTCCTTGTTTGGGGGTCCTGCGTAAGCCAGCGTGACCCTCCCTTACCCTCTTTTTGTTCGTCCCTGTTCTGTTAGCCTGTACCTATTCATTCCTTTTCTGTTTTTGTCCCTGTTCCGTTTGCCTGTCCCTATTCATTCCTTTTTTTTTTTGTCCTTGTTCTGTTTGCCTGTCTCTGTTCCTGTTCTTCATTCCCCTGTTTGTTTTCTTCTCGTCCCTGTTCGTTTTCATGTCCCTGTTGGGGGGCGATTTGTGGCGTAAAGACCGCACGGACAACGGGGTTCTTTCAGGATCTGTAACTGCTACCTCTTTATTGATGACATATCTTGAACTCTCTCTTACTGAAGGCATAACTTCATCTCTCAGAGTGAGGGCACAACTTCATTCTATCCCTTATTCAGGAAAGGCTCCCTTCCTATAATTTCCGCCTCACAGCAGTACCTTTCCACTAACTAGTCATTGGTCAACAACTTTGCCCGGCAACACCAAACACCCAGCAACTTCCATGCTTTAATGGCTGGAGAACAAGCCACCCCAGACAACAAGGTGTCACCTGAATCACCCTTCTTTGTTCCCTCCCAGCTCTTTAAATTCCTGATGGTCTCATCCTTAAGAGTCCTATGTTATTACCAACCATGGGGCTTGACAACCCCCATGGCCACACTCCCACATCTCCTCCTTTTTTATTAACATAAGAAAGCGCGATTAACACAAATTAAGAAGGCAGGATCAACACAAACTAAAACACAGAGAAAAACTGCCAGGCATACTAAGTCTATCTTTAACAATCTTTGTAAAACCGTCCCTGGGAGAGGCAGGCACTGAGTGCTGCCCAGCCGGGGAGCTCTGGCTGCCCCTCCAACTCCTGGAGTCCTTGTTTGGAGGTCCTGCCTATGCCAGCGAGACCCTCCCATACGCTTTTTTTTGTTTGTCCCTGTTCTGATAGCCTGTCCCTATTCATTCCTTTTTTGTTTTTGTCCCTGTTCTGTTAGACTATCCCTGTTCCTGTTCTTCATGTCCCTGTTTATGGTGTCTCCTGAATCACCCTTCTTTGTTCCCTCTCAACTATTTACTTTCCTGATGGTCTCTACTTTAATAGTCGGATGTTATCACCAACCATGGGGCTTGTCGACCCCCATGGCCACACTCCCACATCTTCCCCTTCTTTATTAACATAAGAAAGCGCGATTAACACAAATTAAGAAGGCAGGATCAACACAAACTGAAACACAGAGAAAAACTGCCAGGCATACTAAGTCTATCTTTAACAATCTTTGTAAAACCATCCCTGGGAGAGGCAGGCACTGAGTGCTGCCCAGCCGGGGGGCTCTGGCTGCCCCTCCAACTCCTGGAGTCCTTGTTTGTGGGTCCAGCATACGCCAGTGGGACCCTCCCATATGCTGTTTTTTGTTTGTCCCTGTTCTGATAGCCTGTCCCTATTCATTCCTTTTTTGTTTTTGTCCCTGTTCTGTTAGACTATCCCTGTTCCTGTTCTTCATGTCCCTGTTTAAGGTGTCTCCTGAATCACCCTTCTTTGTTCCCTCTCAAGGCTTTACTTTCCTGATGCCCTCATCTTTAAGAGTCAGATGTTATCACCAACCATGGGACTTGTTGACCCCCATGGCCATGCTCCCACAACTCCCCGTTCTTTATTAACATAAAAGAGCTCGATTAACACAAATTAAGAAAGCTGGTTTAACACAAATTATGAAGGCGCGATTAACAGAAATTAAGAAAGCAAGAGTAACACAAATTAAGAAAGCACTATTAACACAAACTAAAATACAGAGAAAAACTGCCAGGCATACTAATTCCATCTTTAACAAACTTTGTAACCCCATCCCTGGGAGAGGCAGGCACTGAGTGCTGCCCAGCCGGGGGGCTCTGGCTGCCCCTCCAACTCCTGGAGTCCTTGTTTTTGGGTCCAGCATATGCCAGTGGGACCCTCCCATATGCTGTTTTGTGTTTCTCCCTGCTCTGTTAGCCTGTCCCTGTTCCTGTTCTTCATGTCCCTTTTTAAGGTGTCTCCTGAATCACCCTTCTTTGTTCTCTCTCAACTCTTTACTTTCCTGATGGTCTCATCATTAAGAGTCTGATGTTACCACCAACCATGGGGCTTGTCGACCCCCATGGCCACACTCCCACATCTTCCCCTTCTTTATTAACATAAGAAAGCGCGATTAACACAAATTAAGAAGGCAGGATCAACACAAACTAAAACACAGAGAAAAACTGCCAGGCATACTAATTCCATCTTTAACAAACTTTGTAACCCCATCCGTGGGAGAGGCAGGCACTGAGTGCTTCCCAGCTGGGGGGCTCTGGCTGCCCCTCCAACTCCTGGAGTCCTTGTTTGGAGATCCTGCCTATGCCAGCGAGACCCTCCCATAGGCTATTTTTTGTTTGTCCCTGTTCTGATAGCCTGTCCCTATTCATTCCTTTTTTGTTTTTCTCCCTGTTCTGTTAGACTATCCCTGTTCCTGTTCTTCATGTCCCTGTTTAAGGTGTCTCCTGAATCACCCTTCTTTGTTCCCTCTCAAGGCTTTACTTTCCTGATGGTCTCATCATTAAGAGTCTGATGTTATCACCAACCATGGGGCTTGTCGACCCCCATGGCCACACTCCTACATCTCCCCCTTCTTTATTAACTTAAGAAAGCGCGATTAACACAAATTAAGAAGGCAGGATCAACACAAACTAAAACACAGAGAAAAACTGCCAGGCATACTAAGTCTATCTTTAACAACCTTTGTAAAACCATCCCTGGGAGAGGCAGGCACTGAGTGCTGCCCAGCCGGGGGGCTCTGGCTGCCCCTCCAACTCCTGGAGTCCTTGTTTGTGGGTTCAGCATATGCCAGTGGGACTCTCCCATATGCTGTTTTTTGTTTCTCCCTGCTCCGTTAGCCTGTCCCTGTTCCTGTTCTCCATGTCCCTGTTTAAGGTGTCTCCTGAATCACCCTTCTTTGTTCCCTCTCAACTCTTTACTTTCCTGATGGCCTCATCTTTAAGAGTTGGATGTTATCACCAACCATGGGACTTGTGGACCCCCATGGCCATGCTCCCACATCTCCCCCTGCTTTATTAACATAAAAGAGCTCGATTAACACAAATTAAGAAAGCAGGTTTAACACAAATTAAGAAGGCGCGATTAACAGAAATTATGAAAGCAAGAGTAACACAAATTAAGAAAGCACTATTAACACAAACTAAAACACAGAGAAAAACTGCCAGGCATACTAATTCCATCTTTAACAAACTTTGTAACCCCATCCCTGGGAGAGGCAGGCACTGAGTGCTGCCCAGCTGGGGGGCTCTGGCTGCCCCTCCAACTCCTGGAGTCCTTGTTTGGGGGTCCTGCCTATGCCAGCGAGACCCTCCCATACGCTGTTTTTTGTTTGTCGCTGTTCTGATAGCATGTCCCTATTCATTCCTTTTTTGTTTTGTCCCTGTTCTGTTAGGCTGTCCGTGTTCCTGTTCTTCATGTCCCTGCTTAAGGTGTCTCCTGAATCACCCTTCTTTGTTCCCTCTCAAGGCTTTACTTTCCTGATGGTCTCTACTTTAAGAGTCCGATGTTATCACCAACCATGGGACTTGTCGACCCCCATGGCCACACTCCTACAACTCCCCCTTCTTTATTAACATAAAAGAGCTCGATTAACACAAATTAAGAAAGCATGTTTAACACAAATTATGAAGGCGCGATTAACAGAAATTAAGAAAGCAAGAGTAACACAAATTAAGAAAGCACTATTAACACAAACTAAAATACAGAGAAAAACTGCCAGGCATACTAAGACTATCTTTAACAAACTTTGTAACCCCATCCCTGGGAGAGGCAGGCACTGAGTGCTGCCCAGCCGGGGAGCTCTGGCTGCCCCTCCAACTCCTGGAGTCCTTGTTTGTGGGTCCTGCCTATGCCAGCGAGACCCTCCCATACGCTGTTTTTTGTTTGTCCCTGTTCTGATAGCCTGTCCCTATTCATTACATTTTTGTTTTTGTCCCTGTTCTGTTAGACTATCCCTGTTCCTGTTCTTCATGTCCCTGTTTAAGGTGTCTCCTGAATCACCCTTCTTTGTTTCCTCGCAAGGCTTTACTTTCCTCATGGTCTCATCTTTAAGAGTCCGATGTGATCACCAACCATGGGGCTTGTCGACCCCCATGGCCACACTCCCAGATCTCCTCCTTCTTTATTAACATAAGAAAGCGCAATTAACACAAATTTAGAAGGCAGGATCAACACAAACTAAAACACAGAGAAAAACTGCCAGGCATACTAAGACTATCTTTAACAAACTTTGCAACCCCATCCCTGGGAGAGGCAGGCACTGAGTGCTGCCCAGCCGGGGGGCTCTAGCTCCCTCTCCAACTCCTGGAGTCCTTGTTTGTGGGTCCTGCCTATGCCAGCGAGACCCTCCCATATGCTGTTTTTTGTTTGTCCCTGTTCTGATAGCCTGTCCCTATTCATTCCTTTTTTGTTTTCCTCCCTGTTCTGTTAGACTATCCCTGTTCCTGTTCTTCATGTCCCTGTTTAAGGTGTCTCCTGAATCACCCTTCTTTGTTCCCTCTCAAGGCTTTACTTTCCTCATGGCCTCATCTTTAAGAGTCGGATGTGATCACCAACCATGGGGCTTGTCGACCCCCATGGCCACACTCCCACATCTCCTCCTTCTTTATTAACATAAGAAAGCGCAATTAACACAAATTAAGAAGGCAGGATCAACACAAACTAAAACACAGAGAAAAACTGCCAGGCATACTAAGACTATCTTTAACAAACTTTGCAACCCCATCCCTGGGAGAGGCAGGCACTGAGTGCTGCCCAGCCGGGGGGCTCTGGCTGCCCCTCCAACTCCTGGAGTCCTTGTTTGGGGGTCCTGCGTAAGCCAGCGTGACCCTCCCATAAGCTCTTTTTGTTCGTCCCTGTTCTGTTAGCCTGTACCTATTCATTCCTTTTTTTTTTTTTTTCCCTGTTCCCTTTGCCTGTCCCTATTCATTCCTTTTTTGTTTTTGTCCCTGTGCTGTTAGCCTGTCCCTGTTCCTGTTCTTCATGTCCCTGTTTCTTTTCTTCTTGTCCCTGTTCGTTTTCATGTCCCTTTTGGGGGGCGATTTGTGGCGTAAAGACCGCACGGACAACGGGGTTCTTTCAGGATCTGTAACTGCTACCTCTTTATTGATGGCATAACTTGAACTCTCTCTTACTGAAGGCATAACTTCATCTCTCAGAGTGAGGGCACAACTTCATTCTATCCCTTATTCAGGAAAGGCTCCCTTCCTATAACTTCCGCCTCACAGCAGTACCTTTCCACTAAATAGTCATTGGTCAACAACGTTGCCCGGCAACAGCAAACACCCAGCAACTTCCGTGTTTAATGGCTGGAGAACAAGCCACCTCAGACAACAAGGTGTCACCTGAATCACCCTTCTTTGTTCCCTCTCAACTCTTTAAATTCCTGATGGTCTCATCCTTAAGAGTCCGATGTTATCACCAACCATGGGGCTTGTCGACCCCCATGGCCACACTCCCACATCTTCCCCTTCTTTATTAACTTAAGAAAGCGCGATTAACACATATTAAGAAGGCAGGATCAACACAAACTAAAACACAGAGAAAAACTGCCAGGCATACTAAGTCTATCTTTAACAATCTTTGTAAAACCAGCCGTGGGAGAGGCAGGCACTGAGTGCTGCCCAGCCGGGGGGCTCTGGCTGCCCCTCCAACTTCTGGAGTCCTTGTTTGGGGGTCCTGCCTATGCCAGCGAGACCCTCCCATACGCTGTTTTTTGTTTGTCCCTGTTCTGATAGCCTGTCCCTATTCATTCCTTTTTTTTTTCCTCCCTGTTCTGTTAGACTATCCCTGTTCCTGTTCTTCATGTCCCTGGTTAAGGTGTCTCCTGAATCACCCTTCTTTGTTCCCTCTCAAGGCTTTCCTTTCCTGATGGCCTCATCTTTAAGAGTCCGATGTTATCACCAACCATGGGGCTTGTCGACCCCCATGGCCACACTCCCACATCTTCCCCTTCTTTATTAACTTAAGAAAGCGCGATTAACACAAATTAAGAAGGCAAGATCAAAACAAACTAAAAAACAGAGAAAAACTGCCAGGCATACTAAGACTATCTTTAATAACCTTTGCAACCCCATCCCTGGGAGTGGCAGGCACTGAGTGCTGCCCAGCCGGGGGGCTCTGGCTGCCCCTCCAACTCCTGGAGTCCTTGTTTGGGGGTCCTGCCTATGCCAGCGAGACCCTCCCATACACTGTTTTTTGTTTGTCCCTGTTCTGATAGCCTTTCCCTATTCATTACTTTTTTGTTTTCGTCCCTGTTCTGTTAGACTATCCCTGTTCCTGTTCTTCATGTCCCTGTTTAAGGTGTCTCCTGAATCACCCTTCTTTGCTCCCTCTCAAGGCTTTACTTTCCTGATGGTCTCTACTTTAATAGTCGGATGTGATCACCAACCATGGGGCTTGTCGACCCCCATGGCCACGCTCCCACATCTCCCCCTTCTTTATTAACATAAAAGAGCTCGATTAACACAAATTAAGAAAGCAGGTTTAACACAAATTAAGAAGGCGCGATTAACAGAAATGAAGAAAGCAAGAGAAACAAATTAAGAAAGTACTATTAACACAAACTAAAACACAGAGAAAAACTGCCAGGCATACTAATTCCATCTTTAACAAACTTTGTAACCCCATCCCTGGGAGAGGCAGGCACTGAGTGCTGCCCAGCCGGGGAGCTCTGGCTGCCCCTCCAACTCCTGGAGTCCTTCTTTGTGGGTCCTGCCTATGCCAGTGGGACCCTCCCATATGCTGTTTTTTGTTTGTCCCTGTTCTGTTAGCCTGTCCCTGTTCCTGTTCTTCATGTCCCTGTTTAAGGTGTCTCCTGAATCACCCTTCTTTGTTCCCTCTCAACTCTTTACTTTCCTGAAGGCCTCATCTTTAAGAGTTGGATGTTATCACCAACCATGGGACTTGTGGACCCCCATGGCCATGCTCCCACATCTCCCCCTTCTTTATTAACATAAAAGAGCTCGATTAACACAAATTAAGAAAGCAGGTTTAACACAAATTAAGAAGGCGCGATTAACAGAAATTAAGAAAGCAAGAGTAACACAAATTAAGAAAGCACTATTAACACAAACTAAAACACAGAGAAAAACTGCCAGGCATACTAATTCCATCTTTAACAAACTTTGTAACCCCATCCCTGGGAGAGGCAGGCACTGAGTGCTGCCCAGCTGGGGGGCTCTGGCTGCCCCTCCAACTCCTGGAGTCCTTGTTTGTGGGTCCTGCCTATGCCAGCGAGACCCTCCCATACGCTGTTTTTTGTTTTTCCCTGTTCTGATAGCCTGTCCCTATTCATTCCTTTTTTGTTTTCCTCCCTGTTCTGTTAGACTATCCCTGTTCCTGTTCTTCATGTCCCTGGTTAAGGTGTCTCCTGAATCACCCTTCTTTGTTCCCTCTCAACTCTTTACTTTCCTGATGGCCTCATCTTTAGGAGTTGGATGTTATCACCAACCATGGGACTTGTCGACCCCCATGGCCACGCTCCCACATCTCCCCCTTCTTTATTAACATAAAAGAGCTCAATTAACACACATTAAGAAGGCAGGATCAACACAAACTAAAACACAGAGAAAAGCTGCCAGGCATACTAACACTATCTTTAACAAACTTTGCAACCCCGTCCCTGGGAGTGGCAGGCACTGAGTGCTGCCCAGCCGGGGGGCTCTGGCTGCCCCTCCAACTCCTGGAGTCCTTGTTTGAGGGTCCTGCCTATGCCAGCGAGACCCTCCCATAAGCTCTTTTTGTTCGTCCCTGTTCTGTTAGCCTGTACCTATTCATTCTTTTTCTGTTTTTGTCCCTGTTCAGTTTGCCTGTCCCTATTCATTCCTTTTTTGTTTTTGTCCCTGTTCTGTTAGCCTGTCCCTGTTCCTGTTCTTCATGTCCCTGTTTGTTTTCTTCTTGTCCCTGTTCGTTTTCATGTCCCTGTTGGGGGGCGATTTGTGGCGTAAAGACCGCACGGACAACGGGGTTCTTTCAGGATCTGTAACTGCTACCTCATTATTGATGGCATAACTTGAACTCTCTCTTACTGAGGGCATAACTTCATCTCTCAGAGTGAGGGCACAACTTCATTCTATCCCTTATTCAGGAAAGGCTCCCTTCCTATAACTTCCGCCTCACAGCAGTACCTTTCCACTAACTAGTCATTGGTCAACAACGTTGCCCGGCAACAGCAAACACCCAGCAACTTCCATGCTTTAATGGCTGGAGAACAAGCCACCCCAGACAACAAGGTGTCTCCTGAATCACCCTTCTTTGTTCCCTCTCAACTCTTTAAATTCCTGATGGTCTCATCCTTAAGAGTCCGATGTTATCACCAACCATGGGGCTTGTCGACCCCCATGGCCACACTCCCACATCTTCCCCTTCTTTATTAACTTAAGAAAGCGCGATTAACACAAATTAAGAAGGCAGGATCAACACAAACTAAAAAACAGAGAAAAACTGCCAGGCATACTAATTCCATCTTTAACAAACTTTGTAACCCCATCCCTGGGAGAGGCAGGCACTGAGTGCTTCCCAGCTGGGGGGCTCTGGCTGCCCCTCCAACTCCTGGAGTCCTTGTTTGTGGGTCCTGCCTATGCCAGCGAGACCCTCCCATACGCTGTTTTTTGTTTGTCCCTGTTCTGATAGCCTGTCCCTATTCATTCCTTTTTTATTTTCCTCCCTGTTCTGTTAGACTATCCCTGTTCCTGTTCTTCATGTCCCTGGTTAAGGTGTCTTTTGAATAACCCTTCTTTGTTCCCTCTCAAGGGTTTACTTTCCTGATGGTCTCTACTTTAATAGTCGGATGTTATCACCAACCATGGGGCTTGTCGACCCCCATGGCCATGCTCCCACATCTCCCCCTTCTTTATTAACATAAAAGAGCTCGATTAACACAAATTAAGAAAGCAGGTTTAACACAAATTAAGAAGGCGCGATTAACAGAAATTAAGAAAGCAAGAGTAACACAAATTAAGAAAGCACTATTAACACAAACTAAAATACAGAGAAAAACTGCCACGCATACTAATTCCATCTTTAACAAACTTTGCAACCCCATCGCGGGGAGTGGCAGGCACTGAGGGCTGCCCAGCTGGGGGGCTCTGGCTGCCCCTCCAACTCCTGGAGTCCTTGTTTGTGGGTCCTGCCTATGCCAGCGAGACCCTCCCATACGCTGTTTTTTGTTTGTCCCTGTTCTGATAGCATGTCCCTATTCTTTCCTTTTTTGTGTTTGTCCCTGTTCTGTTAGACTATCCCTGTTCCTGTTCTTCATGTCCCTGTTTAAGGTGTCTCCTGAATCACCCTTCTTTGTTCCCTCTCAAGGCTTTACTTTCCTGATGGTCTCATCCTTAAGAGTCCGATGTTATCACCAACCATGGGGCTTGTCGACCCCCATGGCCACACTCCCACATCTCCTCCTTCTTTATTAACATAAGAAAGCGCAATTAACACAAATTAAGAAGGCAGGATCAACACAAACTAAAACACAGAGAAAAACTGCCAGGCATACTAAGACTATCTTTAACAAACTTTGCAACCCCATCCCTGGGAGTGGCAGGCACTGAGTGCTGCCCAGCTGGGGGGCTCTGGCTGCCCCTCCAACTCCTGGAGTCCTTGTTTGTGGGTCCTGCCTATGCCAGTGGGACCCTCCCATATGCTGTTTTTTGTTTCTCCCTGCTCTGTTAGCCTGTCCCTGTTCCTGTTCTTCATGTCCCTGCTTAAGGTGTCTCCTGAATCACCCTTCTTTGTTCCCTCTCAAGGCTTTACTTTCCTGATGGTTTCATCTTTAAGAGTCCGATGTTATCACCAACCATGGGGCTTGTCGACCCCCATGGCCACACTCCCACATCTTCCCCTTCTTTATTAACTTAAGAAAGCGCGATTAACACAAATTAAGAAGGCAGGATCAACACAAACTAAAACAGAGAAAAACTGCCAGGCATACCAAGTCTATCTTTAACAATCTTTGTAAAACCATCCCTGGGAGAGGCAGGCACTGAGTGCTGCCCAGCCGGGGGGCTCTGGCTGCCCCTCCAACTCCTGGAGTCCTTGTTTGTGGGTCCAGCATACGCCAGTGGGACCCTCCCATATGCTGTTTTTTGTTTGTCCCTGTTCTGATAGCCTGTCCCTATTCATTCCTTTTTTGTTTTTGTCCCTGTTCTGTTAGACTATCCCTGTTCCTGTTCTTCATGTCCCTGGTTAAGGTGTCTCCTGAATCACCCTTCTTTGTTCCCTCTCAACTCTTTAGTTTCCTGATGGCCTCATCTTTAAGAGTCGGATGTTATCACCAACCATGGGACTTGTGGACCCCCATGGCCAGGCTCCCACATCTCCCCCTTCTTTATTAACATAAAAGAGCTCGATTAACACAAATTAAGAAAGCAGGTTTAACACAAATTAAGAAGGCACGATTAACAGAAATTAAGAAAGCTAGAGAAACACAAATTAAGAAAGCACTATTAACACAAATTAAAATACAGAGAAAAAATGCCAGGCATACTAATTCCATCTTTAACAAACTTTGTAACCACAACCCTGGGAGAGGCAGGCACTGAGTGCTGCCCAGCCGGGGGGCTCTGGCTGCCCCTCCAACTCCTGGAGTCCTTGTTTGGGGGTCCTGCCTATGCCAGCGAGACCCTCCCATACGCTGTTTTTTGTTTGTCCCTGTTCTGATAGCCTGTCCCTATTCATTACTTTTTTATTTTCGTCCCTGTTCTGTTAGACTATCCCTGTTCCTGTTCTTCATGTCACTGTTTAAGGTGTCTCCTGAATCACCCTTCTTTGTTCCCTCTCAAGGCTTTACTTTCCTGATGGTCTCTACTTTATTAGTCAGATCTTATCACCAACCATGGGGCTTGTCTAACCCCATGGCCAGGCTCCCACATCTCCCCCTCCTTTATTAACATAAAAGAGCTCGATTAACACAAATTAAGAAAGCAGGTTTAACACAAATTAAGAAGGCGCGATTAACAGAAATTAAGAAAGCAAGAGAAACACAAATTAAGAAAGCACTATTAACACAAACTAAAATACAGAGAAAAACTGCCAGGCATACTAAGACTATCTTTAACAAACTTTATAACCCCAATCCCTGGGAGAGGCAGGCACTGAGTGCTGCCCAGCCGGGGGGCTCTGGCTGCCCCTCCAACTCCTGGAGTCCTTGTTTGGGGGTCCTGCGTAAACCATCGTGGCCCTCCCATATGCTCTTTTTGGTCATCCCTGTTCTGTTAGCCTGTACCTGATCATTCCTTTTCTGTTTTTGTCCCTGTTCCGTTTTCCTGTCCCTATTCATTCCTTTTTTGTTTTTGTCCCTGTTCTGTTTGCCTGTCCCTGTTCCTCTTCTTCATGTCCCTGTTTGTATTCTTCTCGTCCCTGTTCGTTTTCATGTCCCTGTTGGGGGGCGATTTGTGGCGTAAAGACCGCTCGGACACCGGGGTTCTTTCAGGATCTGTAACTGCTACCTCATTATTGATGACATAACTTGAACTCTCTCTTACTGAGGGCATAACTTCATCTCTCAGAGTGAGGGCACAACTTCATTCTATCCCTTATTCAGGAAAGGCTCCCTTCCTATAACTTCCACCTCACAGCAGTACCTTTCCACTAATTAGTCATTGGTTAAACAATTTTGCCCTGCAACAGCAAACACCCAGCCACTTCCATGCATTAATGGCTGGAGAACTAGACACCCCAGACAAGAAGGTGTCACCTGAATCACCCTTCTTTGTTCCCTCTCAAATCTTTAAATTCCTGATGGCCTCATCTTTAAGAGTCGGATGTTATCACCAACCATGGGGCCTGTCGACCCCCATGGCCACACTCCCACATCTCCCCCTTCTTTATTAACATAAGAAAGCGCGATTAACACAAATTAAGAAGGCAGGATCAACACAAACTAAAACACAGAGAAAAACTGCCAGGCATACTAAGTCTATCTTTAACAATCTTTGTAAAACCGTCCCTGGGAGAGGCAGGCACTGAGTGCTGCCCAGCCGGGGGGCTCTGGCTGCCCCTCCAACTCCTGGAGTCCTTGTTTGTGGGTCCAGCATACGCCAGTGGGACCCTCCCATATGCTGTTTTTTGTTTCTCCCTGCTCTGTTAGCCTGTCCCTGTTCCTGTTCTTCATGTCCCTGTTTAAGGTGTCTCCTGAATCACCCTTCTTTGTTCCCTCTCAAGGCTTTACTTTCCTGATGGCCTCATCTTTAAGAGTCAGATGTTATCACCAACCATGGGACTTGTCGACCCCCACGGCCATGCTCCCACAACTCCCCCTTCTTTATTAACATAAAAGAGCTCGATTAACACAAATTAAGAAAGCAGGTTTAACACAAATTATGAAGGCGCGATTAACAGAAATTAAGAAAGCAAGAGTAACACAAATTAAGAAAGCACTATTAACACAAACTAAAATACAGAGAAAAACTGCCAGGCATACTAATTCCATCTTTAACAAACTTTGTAACCCCATCCCTGGGAGAGGCAGGCACTGAGTGCTTCCCAGCTGGGGGGCTCTGGCTTCCCCTCCAACTCCTGAAGTCCTTGTTTGTGGGTCCTGCCTATGCCAGGGAGACCCTCCCATACGCTGTTTTTTGTTTGTCGCTGTTCTGATAGCATGTCCCTATTCATTCCTTTTTTCTTTTGTCCCTGTTCTGTTAGCCTGTCCCTGTTCCTGTTCTTCATGTCCCTGCTTAAGGTGTCTCCTGAATCACCCTTCTTTGTTCCCTCTCAAGGCTTTACTTTCCTGATGGTCTCTACTTTAAGAGTCCGATGTTATCACCAACCATGGGGCTTGTCGACCCCCATGGCCACACTCCCACATCTTCCCCTTCTTCATTAACTTAAGAAAGCGCGATTAACACAAATTAAGAAGGCAGGATCAACACAAACTAAAACACAGAGAAAAACTGCCAGGCATACTAATTCCATCTTTTACAGACTTTGTAACCCCATCCCTGGGAGATGCAGGCACTGAGTGCTGCCCAGCAGGGGGGCTCTGGCTGCCCCTCCAACTCCTGGAGTCCTTCTTTGTGGGTCCTGCCTATGCCAGGGAGACCCTCCCATACGCTGTTTTTTGTTTGTCGCTGTTCTGATAGCCTGTCCCTATTCATTCCTTTTTTGTTTTCCTCCCTGTTCTGTTAGACTATCCCTGTTCCTGTTCTTCATGTCCCTGGTTAAGGTGTCTCCTGAATCACCCTTCTTTGTTCCCTCTCAAGGCTTTACTTTCCTGATGGTCTCATCTTTAAGAGTCCGATGTTATCACCAACCATGGGGCTTGTCGACCCCCATGGCCACACTCCCACATCTTCCCCTTCTTTATTAACATAAGAAAGCACAATTAACACAAATTAAGAAGGCAGGATCAGCACAAACTAAAACACAGAGAAAAACTGCCAGGCATACTAAGTCTATCTTTAACAACCTTTGTAAACCCATCCCTGGGAGATGCAGGCACTGAGTGCTGCCCAGCCGGGGGGCTCTGGCTGCCCCTCCAACTCCTGGAGTCCTTGTTTGTGGGTCTAGCATATGCCAGCGAGACCCTCCCATACGCTGTTTTTTGTTTCTCCCTGCTCTGTTAGCCTGTCCCTGTTCTTCATGTCCCTGTTTAAGGTGTCTCCTGAATCACCCTTCTTTGTTCCCTCTCAACTCTTTAGTTTCCTGATGGCCTCATCTTTAAGAGTCGGATGTTATCACCAACCATGGGACTTGTGGACCCCCATGGCCAGGCTCCCACATCTCCCCCTTCTTTATTAACATAAAAGAGCTCGATTAACACAAATTAAGAAAGCAGGTTTAACACAAATTAAGAAGGCACGATTAACAGAAATTAAGAAAGCTAGAGAAACACAAATTAAGAAAGCACTATTAACACAAATTAAAATACAGAGAAAAAATGCCAGGCATACTAATTCCATCTTTAACAAACTTTGTAACCACAACCCTGGGAGAGGCAGGCACTGAGTGCTGCCCAGCCGGGGGGCTCTGGCTGCCCCTCCAACTCCTGGAGTCCTTGTTTGGGGGTCCTGCCTATGCCAGCGAGACCCTCCCATACGCTGTTTTTTGTTTGTCCCTGTTCTGATAGCCTGTCCCTATTCATTACTTTTTTATTTTCGTCCCTGTTCTGTTAGACTATCCCTGTTCCTGTTCTTCATGTCACTGTTTAAGGTGTCTCCTGAATCACCCTTCTTTGTTCCCTCTCAAGGCTTTACTTTCCTGATGGTCTCTACTTTATTAGTCAGATCTTATCACCAACCATGGGGCTTGTCTAACCCCATGGCCAGGCTCCCACATCTCCCCCTCCTTTATTAACATAAAAGAGCTCGATTAACACAAATTAAGAAAGCAGGTTTAACACAAATTAAGAAGGCGCGATTAACAGAAATTAAGAAAGCAAGAGAAACACAAATTAAGAAAGCACTATTAACACAAACTAAAATACAGAGAAAAACTGCCAGGCATACTAAGTCTATCTTTAACAAACTTTATAACCCCAATCCCTGGGAGAGGCAGGCACTGAGTGCTGCCCAGCCGGGGGGCTCTGGCTGCCCCTCCAACTCCTGGAGTCCTTGTTTGGGGGTCCTGCGTAAACCATCGTGGCCCTCCCATATGCTCTTTTTGGTCATCCCTGTTCTGTTAGCCTGTACCTGATCATTCCTTTTCTGTTTTTGTCCCTGTTCCGTTTTCCTGTCCCTATTCATTCCTTTTTTGTTTTTGTCCCTGTTCTGTTTGCCTGTCCCTGTTCCTCTTCTTCATGTCCCTGTTTGTATTCTTCTCGTCCCTGTTCGTTTTCATGTCCCTGTTGGGGGGCGATTTGTGGCGTAAAGACCGCTCGGACACCGGGGTTCTTTCAGGATCTGTAACTGCTACCTCATTATTGATGACATAACTTGAACTCTCTCTTACTGAGGGCATAACTTCATCTCTCAGAGTGAGGGCACAACTTCATTCTATCCCTTATTCAGGAAAGGCTCCCTTCCTATAACTTCCACCTCACAGCAGTACCTTTCCACTAATTAGTCATTGGTTAAACAATTTTGCCCTGCAACAGCAAACACCCAGCCACTTCCATGCATTAATGGCTGGAGAACTAGACACCCCAGACAAGAAGGTGTCACCTGAATCACCCTTCTTGGTTCCCTCTCAAATCTTTAAATTCCTGATGGCCTCATCTTTAAGAGTCGGATGTTATCACCAACCATGGGGCCTGTCGACCCCCATGGCCACACTCCCACATCTCCCCCTTCTTTATTAACATAAGAAAGCGCGATTAACACAAATTAAGAAGGCAGGACCAACACAAACTAAAACACAGAGAAAAACTGCCAGGCATACTAAGTCTATCTTTAACAATCTTTGTAAAACCAGCCGTGGGAGAGGCAGGCACTGAGTGCTGCCCAGCCGGGGGGCTCTGGCTGCCCCTCCAACTCCTGGAGTCCTTGTTTGTGGGTCCAGCATACGCCAGTGGGACCCTCCCATATGCTGTTTTTTGTTTCTCCCTGCTCTGTTAGCCTGTCCCTGTTCCTGTTCTTCATGTCCCTGTTTAAGGTGTCTCCTGAATCACCCTTCTTTGTTCCCTCTCAAGGCTTTACTTTCCTGATGGCCTCATCTTTAAGAGTCAGATGTTATCACCAACCATGGGACTTGTCGACCCCCACGGCCATGCTCCCACAACTCCCCCTTCTTTATTAACATAAAAGAGCTCGATTAACACAAATTAAGAAAGCAGGTTTAACACAAATTATGAAGGCGCGATTAACAGAAATTAAGAAAGCAAGAGTAACACAAATTAAGAAAGCACTATTAACACAAACTAAAATACAGAGAAAAACTGCCAGGCATACTAATTCCATCTTTAACAAACTTTGTAACCCCATCCCTGGGAGAGGCAGGCACTGAGTGCTTCCCAGCTGGGGGGCTCTGGCTGCCCCTCCAACTCCTGGAGTCCTTGTTTGTGGGTCCTGCCTATGCCAGGGAGACCCTCCCATACGCTGTTTTTTGTTTGTCGCTGTTCTGATAGCATGTCCCTATTCATTCCTTTTTTCTTTTGTCCCTGTTCTGTTAGCCTGTCCCTGTTCCTGTTCTTCATGTCCCTGCTTAAGGTGTCTCCTGAATCACCCTTCTTTGTTCCCTCTCAAGGCTTTACTTTCCTGATGGTCTCTACTTTAAGAGTCCGATGTTATCACCAACCATGGGGCTTGTCAACCCCCATGGCCACACTCCCACATCTTCCCCTTCTTCATTAACTTAAGAAAGCGCGATTAACACAAATTAAGAAGGCAGGATCAACACAAACTAAAACACAGAGAAAAACTGCCAGGCATACTAATTCCATCTTTTACAGACTTTGTAACCCCATCCCTGGGAGATGCAGGCACTGAGTGCTGCCCAGCAGGGGGGCTCTGGCTGCCCCTCCAACTCCTGGAGTCCTTCTTTGTGGGTCCTGCCTATGCCAGCGAGACCCTCCCATACGCTGTTTTTTGTTTGTCCCTGTTCTGATAGCCTGTCCCTATTCATTCCTTTTTTGTTTTCCTCCCTGTTCTGTTAGACTATCCCTGTTCCTGTTCTTCATGTCCCTGGTTAAGGTGTCTCCTGAATCACCCTTCTTTGTTCCCTCTCAAGGCTTTACTTTCCTGATGGTCTCATCTTTAAGAGTCCGATGTTATCACCAACCATGGGGCTTGTCGACCCCCATGGCCACACTCCCACATCTTCCCCTTCTTTATTAACATAAGAAAGCACAATTAACACAAATTAAGAAGGCAGGATCAGCACAAACTAAAACACAGAGAAAAACTGCCAGGCATACTAAGTCTATCTTTAACAACCTTTGTAAACCCATCCCTGGGAGAGGCAGGCACTGAGTGCTGCCCAGCCGGGGGGCTCTGGCTGCCCCTCCAACTCCTGGAGTCCTTGTTTGTGGGTCTAGCATATGCCAGCGAGACCCTCCCATACGCTGTTTTTTGTTTCTCCCTGCTCTGTTAGCCTGTCCCTGTTCTTCATGTCCCTGTTTAAGGTGTCTCCTGAATCACCCTTCTTTGTTCCCTCTCAACTCTTTAGTTTCCTGATGGCCTCATCTTTAAGAGTCGGATGTTATCACCAACCATGGGACTTGTGGACCCCCATGGCCAGGCTCCCACATCTCCCCCTTCTTTATTAACATAAAAGAGCTCGATTAACACAAATTAAGAAAGCAGGTTTAACACAAATTAAGAAGGCACGATTAACAGAAATTAAGAAAGCTAGAGAAACACAAATTAAGAAAGCACTATTAACACAAATTAAAATACAGAGAAAAAATGCCAGGCATACTAATTCCATCTTTAACAAACTTTGTAACCACAACCCTGGGAGAGGCAGGCACTGAGTGCTGCCCAGCAGGGGGGCTCTGGCTGCCCCTCCAACTCCTGGAGTCCTTGTTTGGGGGTCCTGCCTATGCCAGCGAGACCCTCCCATAGGCTGTTTTTTGTTTGTCCCTGTTCTGATAGCCTGTCCCTATTCATTACTTTTTTATTTTCGTCCCTGTTCTGTTAGACTATCCCTGTTCCTGTTCTTCATGTCACTGTTTAAGGTGTCTCCTGAATCACCCTTCTTTGTTCCCTCTCAAGGCTTTACTTTCCTGATGGTCTCTACTTTATTAGTCAGATCTTATCACCAACCATGGGGCTTGTCTAACCCCATGGCCAGGCTCCCACATCTCCCCCTCCTTTATTAACATAAAAGAGCTCGATTAACACAAATTAAGAAAGCAGGTTTAACACAAATTAAGAAGGCGCGATTAACAGAAATTAAGAAAGCAAGAGAAACACAAATTAAGA
Organism: Anser brachyrhynchus; assembly: GCF_964034855.1. NCBI lineage: Eukaryota > Metazoa > Chordata > Aves > Anseriformes > Anatidae > Anser > Anser brachyrhynchus. Next base: position 52,992 of record NW_027663756.1, on the reverse strand, counting down.
AAGCACTATTAACACAAACTAAAATACAGAGAAAAACTGCCAGGCATACTAAGTCTATCTTTAACAAACTTTATAACCCCAATCCCTGGGAGAGGCAGGCACTGAGTGCTGCCCAGCCGGGGGGCTCTGGCTGCCCCTCCAACTCCTGGAGTCCTTGTTTGGGGGTCCTGCGTAAACCATCGTGGCCCTCCCATATGCTCTTTTTGGTCATCCCTGTTCTGTTAGCCTGTACCTGATCATTCCTTTTCTGTTTTTGTCCCTGTTCCGTTTTCCTGTCCCTATTCATTCCTTTTTTGTTTTTGTCCCTGTTCTGTTTGCCTGTCCCTGTTCCTCTTCTTCATGTCCCTGTTTGTATTCTTCTCGTCCCTGTTCGTTTTCATGTCCCTGTTGGGGGGCGATTTGTGGCGTAAAGACCGCTCGGACACCGGGGTTCTTTCAGGATCTGTAACTGCTACCTCATTATTGATGACATAACTTGAACTCTCTCTTACTGAGGGCATAACTTCATCTCTCAGAGTGAGGGCACAACTTCATTCTATCCCTTATTCAGGAAAGGCTCCCTTCCTATAACTTCCACCTCACAGCAGTACCTTTCCACTAATTAGTCATTGGTTAAACAATTTTGCCCTGCAACAGCAAACACCCAGCCACTTCCATGCATTAATGGCTGGAGAACTAGACACCCCAGACAAGAAGGTGTCACCTGAATCACCCTTCTTTGTTCCCTCTCAAATCTTTAAATTCCTGATGGCCTCATCTTTAAGAGTCGGATGTTATCACCAACCATGGGGCCTGTCGACCCCCATGGCCACACTCCCACATCTCCCCCTTCTTTATTAACATAAGAAAGCGCGATTAACACAAATTAAGAAGGCAGGACCAACACAAACTAAAACACAGAGAAAAACTGCCAGGCATACTAAGTCTATCTTTAACAATCTTTGTAAAACCAGCCGTGGGAGAGGCAGGCACTGAGTGCTGCCCAGCCGGGGGGCTCTGGCTGCCCCTCCAACTCCTGGAGTCCTTGTTTGTGGGTCCAGCATACGCCAGTGGGACCCTCCCATATGCTGTTTTTTGTTTCTCCCTGCTCTGTTAGCCTGTCCCTGTTCCTGTTCTTCATGTCCCTGTTTAAGGTGTCTCCTGAATCACCCTTCTTTGTTCCCTCTCAAGGCTTTACTTTCCTGATGGCCTCATCTTTAAGAGTCAGATGTTATCACCAACCATGGGACTTGTCGACCCCCACGGCCATGCTCCCACAACTCCCCCTTCTTTATTAACATAAAAGAGCTCGATTAACACAAATTAAGAAAGCAGGTTTAACACAAATTATGAAGGCGCGATTAACAGAAATTAAGAAAGCAAGAGTAACACAAATTAAGAAAGCACTATTAACACAAACTAAAATACAGAGAAAAACTGCCAGGCATACTAATTCCATCTTTAACAAACTTTGTAACCCCATCCCTGGGAGAGGCAGGCACTGAGTGCTTCCCAGCTGGGGGGCTCTGGCTGCCCCACCAACTCCTGGAGTCCTTGTTTGTGGGTCCTGCCTATGCCAGGGAGACCCTCCCATACGCTGTTTTTTGTTTGTCGCTGTTCTGATAGCATGTCCCTATTCATTCCTTTTTTCTTTTGTCCCTGTTCTGTTAGCCTGTCCCTGTTCCTGTTCTTCATGTCCCTGCTTAAGGTGTCTCCTGAATCACCCTTCTTTGTTCCCTCTCAAGGCTTTACTTTCCTGATGGTCTCTACTTTAAGAGTCCGATGTTATCACCAACCATGGGGCTTGTCGACCCCCATGGCCACACTCCCACATCTTCCCCTTCTTCATTAACTTAAGAAAGCGCGATTAACACAAATTAAGAAGGCAGGATCAACACAAACTAAAACACAGAGAAAAACTGCCAGGCATACTAATTCCATCTTTTACAGACTTTGTAACCCCATCCCTGGGAGATGCAGGCACTGAGTGCTGCCCAGCCGGGGGGCTCTGGCTGCCCCTCCAACTCCTGGAGTCCTTCTTTGTGGGTCCTGCCTATGCCAGGGAGACCCTCCCATACGCTGTTTTTTGTTTGTCGCTGTTCTGATAGCCTGTCCCTATTCATTCCTTTTTTGTTTTCCTCCCTGTTCTGTTAGACTATCCCTGTTCCTGTTCTTCATGTCCCTGGTTAAGGTGTCTCCTGAATCACCCTTCTTTGTTCCCTCTCAAGGCTTTACTTTCCTGATGGCCTCATCTTTAAGAGTCCGATGTTATCACCAACCATGGGGCTTGTCGACCCCCATGGCCACACTCCCACATCTTCCCCTTCTTTATTAACATAAGAAAGCACAATTAACACAAATTAAGAAGGCAGGATCAGCACAAACTAAAACACAGAGAAAAACTGCCAGGCATACTAAGTCTATCTTTAACAACCTTTGTAAACCCATCCCTGGGAGATGCAGGCACTGAGTGCTGCCCAGCCGGGGGGCTCTGGCTGCCCCTCCAACTCCTGGAGTCCTTGTTTGTGGGTCTAGCATATGCCAGCGAGACCCTCCCATACGCTGTTTTTTGTTTCTCCCTGCTCTGTTAGCCTGTCCCTGTTCTTCATGTCCCTGTTTAAGGTGTCTCCTGAATCACCCTTCTTTGTTCCCTCTCAACTCTTTAGTTTCCTGATGGCCTCATCTTTAAGAGTCGGATGTTATCACCAACCATGGGACTTGTGGACCCCCATGGCCAGGCTCCCACATCTCCCCCTTCTTTATTAACATAAAAGAGCTCGATTAACACAAATTAAGAAAGCAGGTTTAACACAAATTAAGAAGGCACGATTAACAGAAATAAAGAAAGCTAGAGAAACACAAATTAAGAAAGCACTATTAACACAAATTAAAATACAGAGAAAAAATGCCAGGCATACTAATTCCATCTTTAACAAACTTTGTAACCACAACCCTGGGAGAGGCAGGCACTGAGTGCTGCCCAGCCGGGGGGCTCTGGCTGCCCCTCCAACTCCTGGAGTCCTTGTTTGGGGGTCCTGCCTATGCCAGCGAGACCCTCCCATACGCTGTTTTTTGTTTGTCCCTGTTCTGATAGCCTGTCCCTATTCATTACTTTTTTATTTTCGTCCCTGTTCTGTTAGACTATCCCTGTTCCTGTTCTTCATGTCACTGTTTAAGGTGTCTCCTGAATCACCCTTCTTTGTTCCCTCTCAAGGCTTTACTTTCCTGATGGTCTCTACTTTATTAGTCAGATCTTATCACCAACCATGGGGCTTGTCTAACCCCATGGCCAGGCTCCCACATCTCCCCCTCCTTTATTAACATAAAAGAGCTCGATTAACACAAATTAAGAAAGCAGGTTTAACACAAATTAAGAAGGCGCGATTAACAGAAATTAAGAAAGCAAGAGAAACACAAATTAAGAAAGCACTATTAACACAAACTAAAATACAGAGAAAAACTGCCAGGCATACTAAGTCTATCTTTAACAAACTTTATAACCCCAATCCCTGGGAGAGGCAGGCACTGAGTGCTGCCCAGCCGGGGGGCTCTGGCTGCCCCTCCAACTCCTGGAGTCCTTGCTTGGGGGTCCTGCGTAAACCATCGTGGCCCTCCCATATGCTCTTTTTGGTCATCCCTGTTCTGTTAGCCTGTACCTGATCATTCCTTTTCTGTTTTTGTCCCTGTTCCGTTTTCCTGTCCCTATTCATTCCTTTTTTGTTTTTGTCCCTGTTCTGTTTGCCTGTCCCTGTTCCTCTTCTTCATGTCCCTGTTTGTATTCTTCTCGTCCCTGTTCGTTTTCATGTCCCTGTTGGGGGGCGATTTGTGGCGTAAAGACCGCTCGGACACCGGGGTTCTTTCAGGATCTGTAACTGCTACCTCATTATTGATGACATAACTTGAACTCTCTCTTACTGAGGGCATAACTTCATCTCTCAGAGTGAGGGCACAACTTCATTCTATCCCTTATTCAGGAAAGGCTCCCTTCCTATAACTTCCACCTCACAGCAGTACCTTTCCACTAATTAGTCATTGGTTAAACAATTTTGCCCTGCAACAGCAAACACCCAGCCACTTCCATGCATTAATGGCTGGAGAACTAGCCACCCCAGACAAGAAGATGTCACCTGAATCACCCTTCTTTGTTCCCTCTCAAATCTTTAAATTCCTGATGGCCTCATCTTTAAGAGTCGGATGTTATCACCAACCATGGGGCCTGTCGACCCCCATGGCCACACTCCCACATCTCCCCCTTCTTTATTAACATAAGAAAGCGCGATTAACACAAATTAAGAAGGCAGGACCAACACAAACTAAAACACAGAGAAAAACTGCCAGGCATACTAAGTCTATCTTTAACAATCTTTGTAAAACCAGCCGTGGGAGAGGCAGGCACTGAGTGCTGCCCAGCCGGGGGGCTCTGGCTGCCCCTCCAACTCCTGGAGTCCTTGTTTGTGGGTCCAGCATACGCCAGTGGGACCCTCCCATATGCTGTTTTTTGTTTCTCCCTGCTCTGTTAGCCTGTCCCTGTTCCTGTTCTTCATGTCCCTGTTTAAGGTGTCTCCTGAATCACCCTTCTTTGTTCCCTCTCAAGGCTTTACTTTCCTGATGGCCTCATCTTTAAGAGTCAGATGTTATCACCAACCATGGGACTTGTCGACCCCCACGGCCATGCTCCCACAACTCCCCCTTCTTTATTAACATAAAAGAGCTCGATTAACACAAATTAAGAAAGCAGGTTTAACACAAATTATGAAGGCGCGATTAACAGAAATTAAGAAAGCAAGAGTAACACAAATTAAGAAAGCACTATTAACACAAACTAAAATACAGAGAAAAACTGCCAGGCATACTAATTCCATCTTTAACAAACTTTGTAACCCCATCCCTGGGAGAGGCAGGCACTGAGTGCTGCCCAGCCGGGGGGCTCTGGCTGCCCCTCCAACTCCTGGAGTCCTTGTTTGTGGGTCCAGCATACGCCAGTGGGACCCTCCCATATGCTGTTTTTTGTTTCTCCCTGCTCTGTTAGCCTGTCCCTGTTCCTGTTCTTCATGTCCCTGTTTAAGGTGTCTCCTGAATCACCCTTCTTTGTTCCCTCTCAAGGCTTTACTTTCCTGATGGCCTCATCTTTAAGAGTCAGATGTTATCACCAACCATGGGACTTGTCGACCCCCACGGCCATGCTCCCACAACTCCCCCTTCTTTATTAACATAAAAGAGCTCGATTAACACAAATTAAGAAAGCAGGTTTAACACAAATTATGAAGGCGCGATTAACAGAAATTAAGAAAGCAAGAGTAACACAAATTAAGAAAGCACTATTAACACAAACTAAAATACAGAGAAAAACTGCCAGGCATACTAATTCCATCTTTAACAAACTTTGTAACCCCATCCCTGGGAGAGGCAGGCACTGAGTGCTTCCCAGCTGGGGGGCTCTGGCTGCCCCTCCAACTCCTGGAGTCCTTGTTTGTGGGTCCTGCCTATGCCAGCGAGACCCTCCCATACGCTGTTTTTTGTTTGTCGCTGTTCTGATAGCATGTCCCTATTCATTCCTTTTTTGTTTTGTCCCTGTTCTGTTAGCCTGTCCCTGTTCCTGTTCTTCATGTCCCTGCTTAAGGTGTCTCCTGAATCACCCTTCTTTGTTCCCTCTCAAGGCTTTACTTTCCTGATGGTCTCTACTTTAAGAGTCCGATGTTATCACCAACCATGGGGCTTGTCGACCCCCATGGCCACACTCCCACATCTTCCCCTTCTTCATTAACTTAAGAAAGCGCGATTAACACAAATTAAGAAGGCAGGATCAACACAAACTAAAACACAGAGAAAAGCTGCCAGGCATACTAATTCCATCTTTTACAGACTTTGTAACCCCATCCCTGGGAGATGCAGGCACTGAGTGCTGCCCAGCAGGGGGGCTCTGGCTGCCCCTCCAACTCCTGGAGTCCTTGTTTGTGGGTCCTGCCTATGCCAGCGAGACCCTCCCATACGCTGTTTTTTGTTTGTCCCTGTTCTGATAGCCTGTCCCTATTCATTCCTTTTTTGTTTTCCTCCCTATTCTGTTAGCCTGTCCCTGTTCCTGTTCTTCATGTCCCTGCTTAAGGTGTCTCCTGAATCACCCTTCTTTGTTCCCTCTCAAGGCTTTACTTTCCTGATGGTCTCTACTTTAAGAGTCTGATGTTATCACCAACCATGGGGCTTGTCGACCCCCATGGCCACACTCCCACATCTTCCCCTTCTTTATTAACATAAGAAAGCACAATTAACACAAATTAAGAAGGCAGGATCAGCACAAACTAAAACACAGAGAAAAACTGCCAGGCATACTAAGTCTATCTTTAACAACCTTTGTAAACCCATCCCTGGGAGATGCAGGCACTGAGTGCTGCCCAGCCAGGGGGGCTCTGGCTGCCCCTCCAACTCCTGGAGTCCTTGTTTGTGGGTCTAGCATATGCCAGCGAGACCCTCCCATACGCTGTTTTTTGTTTCTCCCTGCTCTGTTAGCCTGTCCCTGTTCTTCATGTCCCTGTTTAAGGTGTCTCCTGAATCACCCTTCTTTGTTCCCTCTCAACTCTTTACTTTCCTGATGGCCTCATCTTTAAGAGTGGGATGTTATCACCAACCATGGGACTTGTCGACCCCCATGGCCACACTCCTACAACTCCCCCTTCTTTATTAACATAAAAGAGCTCGATTAACACAAATTAAGAAAGCAGGTTTAACACCAATTAAGAAGGCGCGATTAACAGAAATTAAGAAAGCAAGAGTAACACAAATTAAGAAAGCACTATTAACACAAATTAAAATACAGAGAAAAACTGCCAGGCATACTAATTCCATCTTTAACAAACTTTATAACCCCATCCCTGGGAGAGGCAGGCACTGAGTGCTGCCCAGCCGGGGGGCTCTGGCTGCCCCTCCAACTCCTGGAGTCCTTGTTTGGGGGTCCTGCGTAAACCATCGTGACCCTCCCATATGCTCTTTTTGGTCATCCCTGTTCTGTTAGCCTGTACCTGATCATTCCTTTTCTGTTTTTGTCCCTGTTCCGTTTGCCTGTCCCTATTCATTCCTTTTTTGTTTTTGTCCCTGTGCTGTTTGCCTGTCCCTGTTCCTCTTCTTCATGTCCCTGTTTGTATTCTTCTCGTCCCTGTTCGTTGTCATGTCCCTGTTGGGGGGCGATTTGTGGCGTAAAGACCGCACGGACACCGGGGTTTCTTTCAGGATCTGTAACTGCTACCTCATTATTGATGACATAACTTGAACTCTCTCTTACTGAGGGCATAACTTCATCTCTCAGAGTGAGGGCACAACTTCATTCTATCCCTTATTCAGGAAAGGCTCCCTTCCTATAACTTCCACCTCACAGCAGTACCTTTCCACTAACTAGTCATTGGTTAAACAACTTTGCCCTGCAACAGCAAACACCCAGCCACTTCCATGCATTAATGGCTGGAGAACTAGCCACCCCAGACAAGAAGGTGTCACCTGAATCACCCTTCTTTGTTCCCTCTCAAATCTTTAAATTCCTGATGGCCTCATCTTTAAGAGTCGGATGTTATCACCAACCATGGGGCCTGTCGACCCCCATGGCCACACTCCCACATCTCCCCCTTCTTTATTAACATAAGAAAGCGCGATTAACACAAATTAAGAAGGCAGGACCAACACAAACTAAAACACAGAGAAAAGCTGCCAGGCATACTAAGTCTATGTTTAACAACCTTTGTAAAACCAGCCGTGGGAGAGGCAGGCACTGAGTGCTGCCCAGCCGGGGGGCTCTGGCTGCCCCTCCAACTCCTGGAGTCCTTGTTTGTGGGTCCTGCCTATGTCAGCGAGACCCTCCCATACGCTGTTTTTTGTTTGTCCCTGTTCTGATAGCCTGTCCCTATTCATTCCTTTTTTTGTTTTCGTCCCTGTTCTGTTAGACTATCCCTGTTCCTGTTCTTCATGTCCCTGGTTAAGGTGTCTCCTGAATCACCCTTCTTTGTTCCCTCTCAAGGCTTTACTTTCCTGATGGCCTCATCTTTAAGAGTCGGATGTTATCACCAACCATGGGACTTGTCGACCCCCATGGCCACACTCCCACATCTTCCCCTTCTTTATTAACATAAGAAAGCGCGATTAACACAAATTAAGAAGGCAGGATCAACACAAACTAAAACACAGAGAAAAACTGCCAGGCATACTAAGTCTATCTTTAACAATCTTTGTAAAACCGTCCCTGGGAGAGGCAGGAACTGAGTGCTGCCCAGCCGGGGGGCTCTGGCTGCCCCTCCAACTCCTGGAGTCCTTGTTTCTGGGTCCTGCCTATGCCAGTGGGACCCTCCCATATGCTGTTTTTTGTTTCTCCCTGCTCTGTTAGCCTGTCCCTGTTCCTGTTCTTCATGTCCCTGTTTAAGGTGTCTCCTGAATCACCCTTCTTTGTTCCCTCTCAAGGCTTTACTTTCCTGATGGCCTCATCTTTAAGAGTCAGATGTTATCACCAACCATGGGACTTGTCGACCCCCATGGCCATGCTCCCACAACTCCCCCTTCTTTATTAACATAAAAGAGCTCGATTAACACAAATTAAGAAAGCAGGTTTAACCCAAATTATGAAGGCGCGATTAACAGAAATTAAGAAAGCAAGAGTAACACAAATTAAGAAAGCACTATTAACACAAACTAAAATACAGAGAAAAACTGCCAGGCATACTAATTCCATCTTTAACAAACTTTGTAACCCCATCCCTGGGAGAGGCAGGCACTGAGTGCTTCCCAGCTGGGGGGCTCTGGCTGCCCCTCCAACTCCTGGAGTCCTTGTTTGTGGGTCCTGCCTATGCCAGGGAGACCCTCCCATACGCTGTTTTTTGTTTGTCCCTGTTCTGATAGCCTGTCCCTATTCATTACTTTTTTATTTTCGTCCCTGTTCTGTTAGACTATCCCTGTTCCTGTTCTTCATGTCACTGTTTAAGGTGTCTCCTGAATCACCCTTCTTTGTTCCCTCTCAAGGCTTTACTTTCCTGATGGTCTCTACTTTATTAGTCAGATCTTATCACCAACCATGGGGCTTGTCTAACCCCATGGCCAGGCTCCCACATCTCCCCCTCCTTTATTAACATAAAAGAGCTCGATTAACACAAATTAAGAAAGCAGGTTTAACACAAATTAAGAAGGCGCGATTAACAGAAATTAAGAAAGCAAGAGAAACACAAATTAAGAAAGCACTATTAACACAAACTAAAATACAGAGAAAAACTGCCAGGCATACTAAGTCTATCTTTAACAAACTTTATAACCCCAATCCCTGGGAGAGGCAGGCACTGAGTGCTGCCCAGCCGGGGGGCTCTGGCTGCCCCTCCAACTCCTGGAGTCCTTGTTTGGGGGTCCTGCGTAAACCATCGTGGCCCTCCCATATGCTCTTTTTGGTCATCCCTGTTCTGTTAGCCTGTACCTGATCATTCCTTTTCTGTTTTTGTCCCTGTTCCGTTTTCCTGTCCCTATTCATTCCTTTTTTGTTTTTGTCCCTGTTCTGTTTGCCTGTCCCTGTTCCTCTTCTTCATGTCCCTGTTTGTATTCTTCTCGTCCCTGTTCGTTTTCATGTCCCTTTTGGGGGGCGATTTGTGGCGTAAAGACCGCACGGACAACGGGGTTCTTTCAGGATCTGTAACTGCTACCTCTTTATTGATGACATAACTTGAACTCTCTCTTACTGAGGGCATAACTTCATCTCTCAGAGTGAGGGCACAACTTCATTCTATCCCTTATTCAGGAAAGGCTCCCTTCCTATAACTTCCACCTCACAGCAGTACCTTTCCACTAACTAGCCATTGGTCAACAACTTTGCCCGGCAACAGCAAACACCCAGCCACTTCCATGCATTAATGGCTGGAGAACTAGCCACCCCAGACAAGAAGGTGTCACCTGAATCACCCTTCTTTGTTCCCTCTCAACTCTTTAAATTCCTGATGGTCTCATCCTTAAGAGTCGGATGTTATCACCAACCATGGGGCTTGTCGACCCCCATGGCCACACTCCCACATCTCCTTCTTCTTTATTAACATAAGAAAGCGCGATTAACACAAATTAAGAAGGCAGGATCAACACAAACTAAAACACAGAGAAAAACTGCCAGGCATACTAAGTCTATCTTTAACAACCTTTGTAAAACCATCCCTGGGAGAGGCAGGCACTGAGTGCTGCCCAGCCGGGGGGCTCTGGCTGCCCCTCCAACTCCTGGAGTCCTTCTTTGTGGGTCCTGCCTATGCCAGTGGGACCCTCCCATATGCTGTTTTTTGTTTGTCCCTGTTCTGTTAGCCTGTCCCTGTTCCTGTTCTTCATGTCCCTGTTTAAGGTGTCTCCTGAATCACCCTTCTTTGTTCCCTCTCAACTCTTTACTTTCCTGAAGGCCTCATCTTTAAGAGTTGGATGTTATCACCAACCATGGGACTTGTCGACCCCCATGGCCACGCTCCCACATCTCCCCCTTCTTTATTAACATAAAAGAGCTCGATTAACACAAATTAAGAAGGCAGGATCAACACAAACTAAAACACAGAGAAAAGCTGCCAGGCATACTAAGACTATCTTTAACAAACTTTGCAACCCCGTCCCTGGGAGTGGCAGGCACTGAGTGCTGCCCAGCCGGGGGGCTCTGACTGCCCCTCCAACTCCTGGAGTCCTTGTTTGAGGGTCCTGCCTATGCCAGCGAGACCCTCCCATAAGCTCTTTTTGTTCGTCCCTGTTCTGTTAGCCTGTACCTATTCATTCTTTTTCTGTTTTTGTCCCTGTTCAGTTTGCCTGTCCCTATTCATTCCTTTTTTGTTTTTGTCCCTGTTCTGTTAGCCTGTCCCTGTTCCTGTTCTTCATGTCCCTGTTTGTTTTCTTCTTGTCCCTGTTCGTTTTCATGTCCCTGTTGGGGGGCGATTTGTGGCGTAAAGACCGCACGGACAACGGGGTTCTTTCAGGATCTGTAACTGCTACCTCTTTATTGATGGCATAACTTGAACTCTGTCTTACTGAGGGCATAACTTCATCTCTCAGAGTGAGGGCACAACTTCATTCTATCCCTTATTCAGGAAAGGTTCCCTTCCTATAACTTCCGCCTCACAGCAGTACCTTTCCACTAACTAGTCATTGGTCAACAACGTTGCCCGGCAACAGCAAACACCCAGCAACTTCCATGCTTTAATGGCTGGAGAACAAGCCACCCCAGACAACAAGGTGTCTCCTGAATCACCCTTCTTTGTTCCCTCTCAACTCTTTAAATTCCTGATGGTCTCATCCTTAAGAGTCCGATGTTATCACCAACCATGGGGCTTGTCGACCCCCATGGCCACACTCCCACATCTTCCCCTTCTTTATTAACTTAAGAAAGCGCGATTAACACAAATTAAGAAGGCAGGATCAACACAAACTAAAAAACAGAGAAAAACTGCCAGGCATACTAATTCCATCTTTAACAAACTTTGTAACCCCATCCCTGGGAGAGGCAGGCACTGAGTGCTGCCCAGCTGGGGGGCTCTGGCTGCCCCTCCAACTCCTGGAGTCCTTGTTTGTGGGTCCTGCCTATGCCAGCGAGACCCTCCCATACGCTGTTTTTTGTTTGTCCCTGTTCTGATAGCCTGTCCCTATTCATTCCTTTTTTATTTTCCTCCCTGTTCTGTTAGACTATCCCTGTTCCTGTTCTTCATGTCCCTGGTTAAGGTGTCTTTTGAATAACCCTTCTTTGTTCCCTCTCAAGGGTTTACTTTCCTGATGGTCTCTACTTTAATAGTCGGATGTTATCACCAACCATGGGGCTTGTCGACCCCCATGGCCATGCTCCCACATCTCCCCCTTCTTTATTAACATAAAAGAGCTCGATTAACACAAATTAAGAAAGCAGGTTTAACACAAATTAAGAAGGCGCGATTAACAGAAATTAAGAAAGCAAGAGTAACACAAATTAAGAAAGCACTATTAACACAAACTAAAATACAGAGAAAAACTGCCACGCATACTAATTCCATCTTTAACAAACTTTGCAACCCCATCGCGGGGAGTGGCAGGCACTGAGGGCTGCCCAGCTGGGGGGCTCTGGCTGCCCCTCCAACTCCTGGAGTCCTTGTTTGTGGGTCCTGCCTATGCCAGCGAGACCCTCCCATACGCTGTTTTTTGTTTGTCCCTGTTCTGATAGCATGTCCCTATTCTTTCCTTTTTTGTGTTTGTCCCTGTTCTGTTAGACTATCCCTGTTCCTGTTCTTCATGTCCCTGTTTAAGGTGTCTCCTGAATCACCCTTCTTTGTTCCCTCTCAAGGCTTTACTTTCCTGATGGTCTCATCCTTAAGAGTCCGATGTTATCACCAACCATGGGGCTTGTCGACCCCCATGGCCACACTCCCACATCTCCTCCTTCTTTATTAACATAAGAAAGCGCAATTAACACAAATTAAGAAGGCAGGATCAACACAAACTAAAACACAGAGAAAAACTGCCAGGCATACTAAGACTATCTTTAACAAACTTTGCAACCCCATCCCTGGGAGTGGCAGGCACTGAGTGCTTCCCATCTGGGGGGCTCTGGCTGCCCCTCCAACTCCTGGAGTCCTTGTTTGTGGGTCCTGCCTATGCCAGTGGGACCCTCCCATATGCTGTTTTTTGTTTCTCCCTGCTCTGTTATCCTGTCCCTGTTCCTGTTCTTCATGTCCCTGCTTAAGGTGTCTCCTGAATCACCCTTCTTTGTTCCCTCTCAAGGCTTTACTTTCCTGATGGTTTCATCTTTAAGAGTCCGATGTTATCACCAACCATGGGGCTTGTCGACCCCCATGGCCACACTCCCACATCTTCCCCTTCTTTATTAACTTAAGAAAGCGCGATTAACACAAATTAAGAAGGCAGGATCAACACAAACTAAAACAGAGAAAAACTGCCAGGCATACCAAGTCTATCTTTAACAATCTTTGTAAAACCATCCCTGGGAGAGGCAGGCACTGAGTGCTGCCCAGCCGGGGGGCTCTGGCTGCCCCTCCAACTCCTGGAGTCCTTGTTTGTGGGTCCAGCATACGCCAGTGGGACCCTCCCATATGCTGTTTTTTGTTTGTCCCTGTTCTGATAGCCTGTCCCTATTCATTCCTTTGTTGTTTTTGTCCCTGTTCTGTTAGACTATCCCTGTTCCTGTTCTTCATGTCCCTGTTTAAGGTGTCTCCTGAATCACCCTTCTTTGTTCCCTCTCAACTCTTTAGTTTCCTGATGGCCTCATCTTTAAGAGTCGGATGTTATCACCAACCATGGGACTTGTGGACCCCCATGGCCAGGCTCCCACATCTCCCCCTTCTTTATTAACATAAAAGAGCTCGATTAACACAAATTAAGAAAGCAGGTTTAACACAAATTAAGAAGGCACGATTAACAGAAATTAAGAAAGCTAGAGAAACACAAATTAAGAAAGCACTATTAACACAAATTAAAATACAGAGAAAAAATGCCAGGCATACTAATTCCATCTTTAACAAACTTTGTAACCACAACCCTGGGAGAGGCAGGCACTGAGTGCTGCCCAGCCGGGGGGCTCTGGCTGCCCCTCCAACTCCTGGAGTCCTTGTTTGGGGGTCCTGCCTATGCCAGCGAGACCCTCCCATACGCTGTTTTTTGTTTGTCCCTGTTCTGATAGCCTGTCCCTATTCATTACTTTTTTATTTTCGTCCCTGTTCTGTTAGACTATCCCTGTTCCTGTTCTTCATGTCCCTGCTTAAGGTGTCTCCTGAATCACCCTTCTTTGTTCCCTCTCAAGGCTTTACTTTCCTGATGGTCTCTACTTTATTAGTCAGATCTTATCACCAACCATGGGGCTTGTCTAACCCCATGGCCAGGCTCCCACATCTCCCCCTCCTTTATTAACATAAAAGAGCTAGATTAACACAAATTAAGAAAGCAGGTTTAACACAAATTAAGAAGGCGCGATTAACAGAAATTAAGAAAGCAAGAGAAACACAAATTAAGAAAGCACTATTAACACAAACTAAAATACAGAGAAAAACTGCCAGGCATACTAAGTCTATCTTTAACAAACTTTATAACCCCAATCCCTGGGAGAGGCAGGCACTGAGTGCTGCCCAGCCGGGGGGCTCTGGCTGCCCCTCCAACTCCTGGAGTCCTTGTTTGGGGGTCCTGCCTATGCCAGCGAGACCCTCCCATACGCTGTTTTTTGTTTGTCCCTGTTCTGATAGCCTGTCCCTATTCATTACTTTTTTATTTTCGTCCCTGTTATGTTAGGCTATCCCTGTTCCTGTTCTTCATGTCCCTGTTTAAGGTGTCTCCTGAATCACCCTTCTTTGTTCCCTCTCAAGGCTTTACTTTCCTGATGGTCTCTACTTTAAGAGTCCGATGTTATCACCAACCATGGGGCTTGTCGACCCCCATGGCCACACTCCCACATCTTCCCCTTCTTCATTAACTTAAGAAAGCGCGATTAACACAAATTAAGAAGGCAGGATCAACACAAACTAAAACACAGAGAAAAACTGCCAGGCATACTAATTCCATCTTTTACAGACTTTGCAAACCCATCCCTGGGAGATGCAGGCACTGAGTGCTGCCCAGCAGGGGGGCTCTGGCTTCCCCTCCAACTCCTGGAGTCCTTCTTTGTGGGTCCTGCCTATGCCAGCGAGACCCTCCCATACGCTGTTATTTGTTTGTCCCTGTTCTGATAGCCTGTCCCTATTCATTCCTTTTTTGTTTTCCTCCCTGTTCTGTTAGACTATCCCTGTTCCTGTTCTTCATGTCCCTGGTTAAGGTGTCTCCTGAATCACCCTTCTTTGTTCCCTCTCAAGGCTTTACTTTCCTGATGGTCTCATCTTTAAGAGTCGGATGTTATCACCAACCATGGGGCTTGTCGACCCCCATGGCCACACTCCCACATCTTCCCCTTCTTTATTAACATAAGAAAGCACAATTAACACAAATTAAGAAGGCAGGATCAGCACAAACTAAAACACAGAGAAAAACTGCCAGGCATACTAAGTCTATCTTTTACAACCTTTGTAAACCCATCCCTGGGAGATGCAGGCACTGAGTGCTGCCCAGCCGGGGGGCTCTGGCTGCCCCTCCAACTCCTGGAGTCCTTGTTTGTGGGTCTAGCATATGCCAGCGAGACCCTCCCATACGCTGTTTTTTGTTTCTCCCTGCTCTGTTAGCCTGTCCCTGTTCTTCATGTCCGTGTTTAAGGTGTCTCCTGAATCACCCTTCTTTGTTCCCTCTCAACTCTTTACTTTCCTGATGGCCTCATCTTTAAGAGTCGGATGTTATCACCAACCATGGGACTTGTCGACCCCCATGGCCACACTCCTACAACTCCCCCTTCTTTATTAACATAAAAGAGCTCGATTAACACAAATTAAGAAAGCAGGTTTAACACCAATTAAGAAGGCGCGATTAACAGAAATTAAGAAAGCAAGAGTAACACAAATTAAGAAAGCACTATTAACACAAACTAAAATACAGAGAAAAACTGCCAGGCATACTAATTCCATCTTTAACAAACTTTATAACCCCATCCCTGGGAGAGGCTGGCACTGAGTGCTGCCCAGCCGGGGGGCTCTGGCTGCCCCTCCAACTCCTGGAGTCCTTGTTTGGGGGTCCTGCGTAAACCATCGTGACCCTCCCATATGCTCTTTTTGGTCATCCCTGTTCTGTTAGCCTGTACCTGATCATTCCTTTTCTGTTTTTGTCCCTGTTCCGTTTGCCTGTCCCTATTCATTCCTTTTTTGTTTTTGTCCCTGTGCTGTTTGCCCGTCCCTGTTCCTCTTCTTCATGTCCCTGTTTGTATTCTTCTCGTCCCTGTTCGTTTTCATGTCCCTGTTGGGGGGCGATTTGTGGCGTAAAGACGGCACGGACACCGGGGTACTTTCAGGATCTGTAACTGCTACCTCATTATTGATGACATAACTTGAACTCTCTCTTACTGAGGGCATAACTTCATCTCTCAGAGTGAGGGCACAACTTCATTCTATCACTTATTCAGCAAAGGCTCCCTTCCTATAACTTCCACCTCACAGCAGTACCTTTCCACTAACTAGTCATTGGTTAAACAATTTTGCCCGGCAACAGCAAACACCCAGCCACTTCCATGCATTAATGGCTGGAGAACTAGCCACCCCAGACAAGAAGGTGTCACCTGAATCACCCTTCTTTGTTCCCTCTCAAATCTTTAAATTCCTGATGGCCTCATCTTTAAGAGTCAGATGTTATCACCAACCATGGGGCCTCTCGACCCCCATGGCCACACTCCCACATCTTCCCCTTCTTTATTAACATAAGAAAGCGCGATTAACACAAATTAAGAAGGCAGGATCAACACAAACTAAAACACAGAGAAAAACTGCCAGGCATACTAAGTCTATCTTTAACAATCTTTGTAAAACCGTCCCTGGGAGAGGCAGGAACTGAGTGCTGCCCAGCCGGGGGGCTCTGGCTGCCCCTCCAACTCCTGGAGTCCTTGTTTGTGGGTCCAGCATACGCCAGTGGGACCCTCCCATATGCTGTTTTTTGTTTCTCCCTGCTCTGTTAGTTTGTCCCTGTTCCTGTTCTTCATGTCCCTGTTTAAGGTGTCTCCTGAATCACCCTTCTTTGTTCCCTCTCAAGGCTTTACTTTCCTGATGGCCTCATCTTTAAGAGTCAGATGTTATCACCAACCATGGGACTTGTCGACCCCCACGACCATGCTCCCACAACTCCCCCTTCTTTATTAACATAAAAGAGCTCGATTAACACAAATTAAGAAAGCAGGTTTAACACAAATTATGAAGGCGCGATTAACAGAAATTAAGAAAGCAAGAGTAACACAAATTAAGAAAGCACTATTAACACAAACTAAAATACAGAGAAAAACTGCCAGGCATACTAATTCCATCTTTAACAAACTTTGTAACCCCATCCCTGGGAGAGGCAGGCACTGAGTGCTGCCCAGCCGGGGGGCTCTGGCTGCCCCTCCAACTCCTGGAGTCCTTGTTTGTGGGTCCTGCCTATGCCAGCGAGACCCTCCCATAGGCTGTTTTTTGTTTGTTCCTGTTCTGATAGCCTGTCCCTATTCATTCCCTTTTTGTTTTCGTCCCTGTTCTGTTAGCCTGTCCCTGTTCCTGTTCTTCATGTCCCTGCTTAAGGTGTCTCCTGAATCACCCTTCTTTGTTCCCTCTCAAGGCTTTACTTTCCTGATGGTCTCATCTTTAAGAGTTGGATGTTATCACCAACCATGGGACTTGTCGACCCCCATGGCCATGCTCCCACATCTCCCCCTTCTTTATTAACATAAAAGAGCTCGATTAACACAAATTAAGAAAGCAGGTTTAACACAAATTAAGAAGGCGCGATTAACAGAAATTAAGAAAGCAAGAGTAACACAAATTAAGAAAGCACTATTAACACAAACTAAAATACAGAGAAAAACTGCCAGGCATACTAATTCCATCTTTAACAAACTTTGCAACCCCATCGCGGGGAGTGGCAGGCACTGAGTACTGCCCAGCTGGGGGGCTCTGGCTGCCCCTCCAACTCCTGGAGTCCTTGTTTGGGGGTCCTGCCTATGCCAGCGAGACCCTCCCATACGCTGTTTTTTGTTTGTCCCTGTTCTGATAGCATGTCCCTATTCTTTCCTTTTTTGTGTTTGTCCCTGTTCTGTTAGACTATCCCTGTTCCTGTTCTTCATGTCCCTGGTTAAGGTGTCTCCTGAATCACCCTTCTTTGTTCCCTCTCAAGGCTTTCCTTTCCTGATGGTCTCATCCTTAAGAGTCCGATGTGATCACCAACCATGGGGCTTGTCGACCCCCATGGCCACACTCCCACATCTTCCCCTTCTTTATTAACTTAAGAAAGCGCAATTAACACAAATTAAGAAGGCTGGATCAGCACAAACTAAAACACAGAGAAAAACTGCCAAGCATACTAAGTCTATCTTTAACAACCTTTGTAAAACCATCCCTGGGAGAGGCACGCACTGAGTGCTGCCCAGCTGGGGGGCTCTGGCTGCCCCTCCAACTCCTGGAGTCCTTCTTTGTGGGTCCTGCCTATGCCAGTGGGACCCTCCCATATGCTCTTTTTTGTTTCTCCCTGCTCTGTTAGCCTGTCCCTGTTCCTGTTCTTCATGTCCCTGTTTAAGGTGTCTCCTGAATCACCCTACTTTGTTCCCTCTCAACTCTTTACTTTCCTGATGGCCTCATCTTTAAGAGTTGGATGTTATCACCAACCATAGGGCTTGTGGACCCCCATGGCCATGCTCCCACATCTCCCCCTTCTTTATTAACATAAAAGAGCTCGATTAACACAAATTAAGAAAGCAGGTTTAACACAAATTAAGAAGGCGCGATTAACAGAAATTAAGAAAGCAAGAGAAACACAAATTAAGAAAGCACTCAACACAAATTAAAATACAGAGAAAAAGTGCCAGGCATACTAATTCCATCTTTAACAAACTTTGTAACCCCATCCCTGGGAGAGGCAGGCACTGAGTGCTTCCCAGCTGGGGGGCTCTGGCTGCCCCTCCAACTCCTGGAGTCCTTGTTTGTGGGTCCAGCATATGCCAGCGGGACCCTCCCATATGCTGTTTTTTGTTTCTCCCTGCTCTGTTAGCCTGTCCCTGTTCCTGTTCTTCATGTCCCTGTTTAAGGTGTCTCCTGAATCACCCTTCTTTGTTCCCTCTCAAGGCTTTACTTTCCTCATGGTCTCATCTTTAAGAGTCGGATGTTATCACCAACCATGGGACTTGTCGACCCCCATGGCCATGCTCCCACATCTCCCCCTTCTTTATTAACATAAAAGAGCTCGATTAACACAAATTAAGAAAGCAGGTTTAACCCAAATTAAGAAGGCGCGATTAACAGAAATTAAGAAAGCTAGAGAAAAACAAATTAAGAAAGCACTAATAACACAAATTAAAATACAGGGAAAAACTGCCAGGCATACTAATTCCATCTTTAACAAACTTTGTAACCACAACCCTGGGAGAGGCAGGCACTGAGTGCTGCCCAGCCGGGGGGCTCTGGCTGCCCCTCCAACTCCTGGAGTCCTTGTTTGGAGGTCATGCCTATGCCAGCGAGACCCTCCCATACGCTGTTTTTTGTTTGTCCCTGTTCTGATAGCATGTCCCTATTCATTCCTTTTTTGTTTTTGTCCCTGTTCTGTTAGACTATCCCTGTTCCTGTTCTTCATGTCCCTGCTTAAGGTGTCTCCTGAATCACCCTTCTTTGTTCCCTCTCAAGGCTTTACTTTCCTGATGGACTCATCTTTAAGAGTCGGATGTGATCACCAACCATGGGGCTTGTCGACCCCCATGGACACACTCCCACATCTTCCCCTTCTTTATTAACTTAAGAAAGCGCGATTAACACAAATTAAGAAGGCAGGATCAGCACAAACTAAAACACAGAGAAAAACTGCCAGGCATACTAAGTCTATCTTTAACAATCTTTGTAAAACCATCCCTGGGAGAGGCAGGCACTGAGTGCTGCCCAGCTGGGGGGCTCTGGCTGCCCCTCCAACTCCTGGAGTCCTTCTTTGTGGGTCCTGCCTATGCCAGTGGGACCCTCCCATATGCTCTTTTTTGTTTCTCCCTGCTCTGTTAGCCTGTCCCTGTTCCTGTTCTTCATGTCCCTGTTTAAGGTGTCTCCTGAATCACCCTACTTTGTTCCCTCTCAACTCTTTACTTTCCTGATGGCCTCATCTTTAAGAGTTGGATGTTATCACCAACCATAGGGCTTGTGGACCCCCATGGCCATGCTCCCACATCTCCCCCTTCTTTATTAACATAAAAGAGCTCGATTAACACAAATTAAGAAAGCAGGTTTAACACAAATTAAGAAGGCGCGATTAACAGAAATTAAGAAAGCAAGAGAAACACAAATTAAGAAAGCACTCAACACAAATTAAAATACAGAGAAAAAGTGCCAGGCATACTAATTCCATCTTTAACAAACTTTGTAACCCCATCCCTGGGAGAGGCAGGCACTGAGTGCTTCCCAGCTGGGGGGCTCTGGCTGCCCCTCCAACTCCTGGAGTCCTTGTTTGTGGGTCCAGCATATGCCAGTGGGACCCTCCCATATGCTGTTTTTTGTTTCTCCCTGCTCTGTTAGCCTGTCCCTGTTCCTGTTCTTCATGTCCCTGTTTAAGGTGTATCCTGAATCACCCTTCTTTGTTCCCTCTCAAGGCTTTACTTTCCTCATGGTCTCATCTTTAAGAGTCGGATGTTATCACCAACCATGGGACTTGTCGACCCCCATGGCCATGCTCCCACATCTCCCCCTTCTTTATTAACATAAAAGAGCTCGATTAACACAAATTAAGAAAGCAGGTTTAACCCAAATTAAGAAGGCGCGATTAACAGAAATTAAGAAAGCTAGAGAAACACAAATTAAGAAAGCACTAATAACACAAATTAAAATACAGGGAAAAACTGCCAGGCATACTA
Organism: Anser brachyrhynchus; assembly: GCF_964034855.1. Taxonomy (NCBI): domain Eukaryota; kingdom Metazoa; phylum Chordata; class Aves; order Anseriformes; family Anatidae; genus Anser; species Anser brachyrhynchus. Next base: position 32,600 of record NW_027663756.1, on the reverse strand, counting down.
ATTCCATCTTTAACAAACTTTGTAAACACAACCCTGGGAGAGGCAGGCACTGAGTGCTGCCCAGCCGGGGGGCTCTGGCTGCCCCTCCAACTCCTGGAGTCCTTGTTTGGAGGTCCTGCCTATGCCAGCGAGACCCTCCCATACGCTGTTTTTTGTTTGTCCCTGTTCTGATAGCATGTCCCTATTCATTCCTTTTTTGTTTTTGTCCCTGTTCTGTTAGACTATCCCTGTTCCTGTTCTTCATGTCCCTGCTTAAGGTGTCTCCTGAATCACCCTTCTTTGTTCCCTCTCAAGGCTTTACTTTCCTGATGGACTCATCTTTAAGAGTCGGATGTGATCACCAACCATGGGGCTTGTCGACCCCCATGGCCACACTCCCACATCTTCCCCTTCTTTATTAACTTAAGAAAGCGCGATTAACACAAATTAAGAAGGCAGGATCAGCACAAACTAAAACACAGAGAAAAACTGCCAGGCATACTAAGTCTATCTTTAACAATCTTTGTAAAACCATCCCTGGGAGAGGCAGGCACTGAGTGCTGCCCAGCTGGGGGGCTCTGGCTGCCCCTCCAACTCCTGGAGTCCTTCTTTGTGGGTCCTGCCTATGCCAGTGGGACCCTCCCATATGCTCTTTTTTGTTTCTCCCTGCTCTGTTAGCCTGTCCCTGTTCCTGTTCTTCATGTCCCTGTTTAAGGTGTCTCCTGAATCACCCTACTTTGTTCCCTCTCAACTCTTTACTTTCCTGATGGCCTCATCTTTAAGAGTTGGATGTTATCACCAACCATAGGGCTTGTGGACCCCCATGGCCATGCTCCCACATCTCCCCCTTCTTTATTAACATAAAAGAGCTCGATTAACACAAATTAAGAAAGCAGGTTTAACACAAATTAAGAAGGCGCGATTAACAGAAATTAAGAAAGCAAGAGAAACACAAATTAAGAAAGCACTCAACACAAATTAAAATACAGAGAAAAAGTGCCAGGCATACTAATTCCATCTTTAACAAACTTTGTAACCCCATCCCTGGGAGAGGCAGGCACTGAGTGCTTCCCAGCTGGGGGGCTCTGGCTGCCCCTCCAACTCCTGGAGTCCTTGTTTGTGGGTCCAGCATATGCCAGTGGGACCCTCCCATATGCTGTTTTTTGTTTCTCCCTGCTCTGTTAGCCTGTCCCTGTTCCTGTTCTTCATGTCCCTGGTTAAGGTGTCTCCTGAATCACCCTTCCTTGTTCCCTCTCAACTCTTTACTTTCCTGATGGCCTCATCTTTAAGAGTCGGATGTGATCACCAACCATGGGGCTTGTCGACCCCCATGGCCACACTCCCACATCTCCTCCTTCTTTATTAACATAAGAAAGCGCAATTAACACAAATTAAGAAGGCAGGATCAACACAAACTAAAACACAGAGAAAAACTGCCAGGCATACTAAGACTATCTTTAACAAACTTTGCAACCCCATCCCTGGGATAGGCAGGCACTGAGTGCTGCCCAGCAGGGGGGCTCTGGCTGCCCCTCCAACTCCTGGAGTCCTTTTTTGTGGGTCCTGCGTAAGCCAGCGTGACCCTCCCATAAGCTCTTTTTGTTCGTCCCTGTTCTGTTAGCCTGTACCTATTCATTCCTTTTTTTTTCTTTTATCTGTTCCGTTTGCCTGTCCCTATTCATTCCTTTTTTGTTTTTGTCCCTGTTCTGTTAGCCTGTCCCTGTTCCTGTTCTTCATGTCCCTGTTTGTTTTCTTCTCGTCCCTGTTCGTTTTCTTGTCCCTGTTGGGGGGCGATTTGTGGCGTAAAGACCGCTCGGACACCGGGGTTCTTTCAGGATCTGTAACTGCTACCTCTTTATTGATGACATAACTTGAACTCTCTCTTACAGAGGGCATAACTTCATCTCTCAGAGTGAGGGCACAACTTCATTCTAGCCCTTATTCAGGAAAGGCTCCCTTCCTATAACTTCCGCCTCACAGCAGTACCTTTCCACTAACTAGTCATTGGTCAACAACTTTGCCCGGCAACAGCAAACACCCAGCCACTTCCATGCATTAATGGCTGGAGAACTAGCCACCCCAGACAAGAAGGTGTCACCTGAATCACCCTTCTTTGTTCCCTCTCAACTCTTTAAATTCCTGATGGTCTCATCCTTAAGTGTTGGATGTTATCACCAACCATGGGACTTGTCGACCCCCATGGCCACGCTCCCACATCTCCTCCTTCTTTATTAACATAAAAGAGCTCGATTAACACAAATTAAGAAAGCAGGTTTAACACCAATTAAGAAGGCGCGATTAACAGAAATTAAGAAAGCAAGAGTAACACAAATTAAGAAAGCACTATTAACACAAACTAAAATACAGAGAAAAACTGCCAGGCATACTAATTCCATCTTTAACAAACTTTGTAACCCCATCCCTGGGAGAGGCAGGCACTGAGTGCTGCCCAGCCGGGGGGCTCTGGCTGCCCCTCCAACTCCTGGAGTCCTTGTTTGTGGGTCCAGCATATGCCAGTGGGACCCTCCCATATGCTGTTTTTTGTTTCTCCCTGCTCTGTTAGCCTGTCCCTGTTCCTGTTCTTCATGTCCCTGTTTAAGGTGTCTCCTGAATCACCCTTCCTTGTTCCCTCTCAACTCTTTACTTTCCTGATGGCCTCATCTTTAAGAGTCGGATGTTATCACCAACCATGGGACTTGTCGACCCCCATGGCCAGGCTCCCACATCTCCTCCTTCTTTATTAACATAAGAAAGCGCAATTAACACAAATTAAGAAGGCAGGATCAACACAAACTAAAACACAGAGAAAAACTGCCAGGCATACTAAGTCTATCTTTAACAATCTTTGTAAAACCATCCCTGGGAGAGGCAGGCACTGAGTGCTGCCCAGCCGGGGGGCTCTGGCTGCCCCTCCAACTCCTGGAGTCCTTGTTTGTGGGTCCTGCCTATGCCAGCGAGACCCTCCCATAGGCTGTTTTTTGTTTGTCCCTGTTCTGATAGCCTGTCCCTATTCATTACCTTTTTGTTTTCGTCCCTGTTCTGTTAGACTATCCCTGTTCCTGTTCTTCATGTCCCTGCTTAAGGTGTCTCCTGAATCACCCTTCTTTATTCCCTCTCAAGGCTTTACTTTCCTGATGGTCTCATCTTTAAGAGTCGGATGTTATCACCAACCATGGGACTTGTCGACCCCCATGGCCATGCTCCCACATCTCCCCCTTCTTTATTAACATAAAAGAGCTCGATTAACACAAATTAAGAAAGCAGGTTTAACACAAATTAAGAAGGCGCGATTAACAGAAATTAAGAAAGCAAGAGTAACACAAATTAAGAAAGCACTATTAACACAAACTAAAATACAGAGAAAAACTGCCAGGCATACTAATTCCATCTTTAACAAACTTTGCAACCCCATCGCGGGGAGTGGCAGGCACTGAGTGCTGCCCAGCTGGGGGGCTCTGGCTGCCCCTCCAACTCCTGGAGTCCTTGTTTGTGGGTCCTGCCTATGCCAGCGAGACCCTCCCATACGCTGTTTTTTGTTTGTCCCTGTTCTGATAGCATGTCCCTATTCTTTCCTTTTTTGTGTTTGTCCCTGTTCTGTTAGACTATCCCTGTTCCTGTTCTTCATGTCCCTGGTTAAGGTGTCTCCTGAATCACCCTTCTTTGTTCCCTCTCAAGGCTTTACTTTCCTGATGGTCTCATCCTTAAGAGTCCGATGTTATCACCAACCATGGGGCTTGTCGACCCCCATGGCCACACTCCCACATCTCCTCCTTCTTTATTAACATAAGAAAGCGCAATTAACACAAATTAAGAAGGCAGGATCAACACAAACAAAAACACAGAGAAAAACTGCCAGGCATACTAAGACTATCTTTAACAAACTTTGCAACCCCATCCCTGGGAGTGGCAGGCACTGAGTGCTTCCCAGCCGGGGGGCTCTGGCTGCCCCTCCAACTCCTGGAGTCCTTGTTTGTGGGTCCTGCCTATGCCAGCGAGACCCTCCCATACGCTGTTTTTTGTTTGTCCCTGTTCTGATAGCCTGTCCCTATTCATTCCTTTTTTGTTTTTGTCCCTGTTCTGTTAGACTATCCCTGTTCCTGTTCTTCATGTCCCTGTTTAAGGTGTCTCCTGAATCACCCTTCTTTGTTCCCTCTCAAGGCTTTACTTTCCTGATGGTTTCATCTTTAAGAGTCCGATGTTATCACCAACCACGGGGCTTGTCGACCCCCATGGCCACACTCCCACATCTTCCCCTTCTTTATTAACTTAAGAAAGCGCGATTAACACAAATTAAGAAGGCAGGATCAACACAAACTAAAACAGAGAAAAACTGCCAGGCATACTAAGTCTATCTTTAACAATCTTTGTAAAACCATCCCTGGGAGAGGCAGGCACTGAGTGCTGCCCAGCCGGGGGGCTCTGGCTGCCCCTCCAACTCCTGGAGTCCTTGTTTGTGGGTCCAGCATACGCCAGTGGGACCCTCCCATATGCTGTTTTTTGTTTGTCCCTGTTCTGATAGCCTGTCCCTATTCATTCCTTTTTTGTTTTTGTCCCTGTTCTGTTAGACTATCCCTGTTCCTGTTCTTCATGTCCCTGTTTAAGGTGTCTCCTGAATCACCCTTCTTTGTTCCCTCTCAACTCTTTAGTTTCCCGATGGCCTCATCTTTAAGAGTCGGATGTTATCACCAACCATGGGACTTGTCGACCCCCATGGCCAGGCTCCCACATCTCCCCCTTCTTTATTAACATAAAAGAGCTCGATTAACACAAATTAAGAAAGCAGGTTTAACACAAATTAAGAAGGCACGATTAACAGAAATTAAGAAAGCTAGAGAAACACAAATTAAGAAAGCACTATTAACACAAACTAAAATACAGAGAAAAACTGCCAGGCATACTAATTCCATCTTTAACAAACTTTGTAACCCCATCCCTGGGAGAGGCAGGCACTGAGTGCTGCCCAGCTGGGGGGCTCTGGCTGCCCCTCCAACTCCTGGAGTCCTTCTTTGTGGGTCCTGCCTATGCCAGTGGGACCCTCCCATATGCTCTTTTTTGTTTCTCCCTGCTCTGTTAGCCTGTCCCTGTTCCTGTTCTTCATGTCCCTGTTTAAGGTGTCTCCTGAATCACCCTACTTTGTTACCTCTCAACTCTTTACTTTCCTGATGGCCTCATCTTTAAGAGTTGGATGTTATCACCAACCATAGGGCTTGTGGACCCCCATGGCCATGCTCCCACATCTCCTCCTTCTTTATTAACATAAAAGAGCTCGATTAACACAAATTAAGAAAGCAGGTTTAACCCAAATTAAGAAGGCGCGATTAACAGAAATTAAGAAAGCTAGAGAAACACAAATTAAGAAAGCACTAATAACACAAATTAAAATACAGAGAAAAACTGCCAGGCATACTAATTCCATCTTTAACAAACTTTGTAACCCCATCCCTGGGAGAGGCAGGCACTGAGTGCTGCCCAGCTGGGGGGCTCTGGCTGCCCCTCCAACTCCTGGAGTCCTTCTTTGTGGGTCCTGCCTATGCCAGTGGGACCCTCCCATATGCTGTTTTTTGTTTCTCCCTGCTCTGTTAGCCTGTCCCTGTTCATGTTCTTCATGTCCCTGTTTAAGGTGTCTCCTGAATCACCCTACTTTGTTCCCTCTCAACTCTTTACTTTCCTGATGGCCTCATCTTTAAGAGTTGGATGTTATCACCAACCATAGGGCTTGTGGACCCCCATGGCCATGCTCCCACATCTCCCCCTTCTTTATTAACATAAAAGAGCTCGATTAACACAAATTAAGAAAGCAGGTTTAACACAAATTAAGAAGGCGCGATTAACAGAAATTAAGAAAGCAAGAGAAACACAAATTAAGAAAGCACTAATAACACAAATTAAAATACAGAGAAAAACTGCCAGGCATACTAATTCCATCTTTAACAAACTTTGTAACCCCATCCCTGGGAGAGGCAGGCACTGAGTGCTTCCCAGCTGGGGGGCTCTGGCTGCCCCTCCAACTCCTGGAGTCCTTGTTTGTGGGTCCAGCATATGCCAGTGGGACCCTCCCATATGCTGTTTTTTGTTTCTCCCTGCTCTGTTAGCCTGTCCCTGTTCCTGTTCTTCATGTCCGTGTTTAAGGTGTCTCCTGAATCACCCTTCCTTGTTCCCTCTCAAGGCTTTACTTTTCTCATGGTCTCATCTTTAAGAGTCGGATGTGATCACCAACCATGGGGCTTGTCGACCCCCATGGCCACACTCCCACATCTCCTCCTTCTTTATTAACATAAGAAAGCGCAATTAACACAAATTAAGAAGGCAGGATCAACACAAACTAAAACACAGAGAAAAACTGCCAGGCGTACTAAGTCTATCTTTAACAATCTTTGTAAAACCATCCCTGGGAGAGGCAGGCACTGAGTGCTGCCCAGCCGGGGGGCTCTGGCTGCCCCTCCAACTCCTGGAGTCCTTGTTTGTGGGTCCAGCATACGCCAGTGGGACCCTCCCATATGCTGTTTTTTGTTTGTCCCTGTTCTGATAGCCTGTCCCTATTCATTCCTTTTTTGTTTTTGTCCCTGTTCTGTTAGACTATCCCTGTTCCTGTTCTTCATGTCCCTGTTTAAGGTGTCTCCTGAATCACCCTTCTTTGTTCCCTCTCAACTCTTTAGTTTCCCGATGGCCTCATCTTTAAGAGTCGGATGTTATCACCAACCATGGGACTTGTCGACCCCCATGGCCAGGCTCCCACATCTCCCCCTTCTTTATTAACATAAAAGAGCTCGATTAACACAAATTAAGAAAGCAGGTTTAACACAAATTAAGAAGGCACGATTAACAGAAATTAAGAAAGCTAGAGAAACACAAATTAAGAAAGCACTATTAACACAAACTAAAATACAGAGAAAAACTGCCAGGCATACTAATTCCATCTTTAACAAACTTTGTAACCCCATCCCTGGGAGAGGCAGGCACTGAGTGCTGCCCAGCTGGGGGGCTCTGGCTGCCCCTCCAACTCCTGGAGTCCTTCTTTGTGGGTCCTGCCTATGCCAGTGGGACCCTCCCATATGCTCTTTTTTGTTTCTCCCTGCTCTGTTAGCCTGTCCCTGTTCCTGTTCTTCATGTCCCTGTTTAAGGTGTCTCCTGAATCACCCTACTTTGTTCCCTCTCAACTCTTTACTTTCCTGATGGCCTCATCTTTAAGAGTTGGATGTTATCACCAACCATAGGGCTTGTGGACCCCCATGGCCATGCTCCCACATCTCCCCCTTCTTTATTAACATAAAAGAGCTCGATTAAAACAAATTAAGAAAGCAGGTTTAACACAAATTAAGAAGGCGCGATTAACAGAAATTAAGAAAGCAAGAGAAACACAAATTAAGAAAGCACTCAACACAAATTAAAATACAGAGAAAAAGTGCTAGGCATACTAATTCCATCTTTAACAAACTTTGTAACCCCATCCCTAGGAGAGGCAGGCACTGAGTGCTTCCCAGCTGGGGGGCTCTGGCTGCCCCTCCAACTCCTGGAGTCCTTGTTTGTGGGTCCTGCCTATGCCAGCGAGACCCTCCCATATGCTGTTTTTTGTTTCTCCCTGCTCTGTTAGCCTGTCCCTGTTCCTGTTCTTCATGTCCGTGTTTAAGGTGTCTCCTGAATCACCCTTCCTTGTTCCCTCTCAAGGCTTTACTTTCCTCATGGTCTCATCTTTAAGAGTCGGATGTGATCACCAACCATGGGGCTTGTCGACCCCCATGGCCACACTCCCACATCTCCTCCTTCTTTATTAACATAAGAAAGCGCAATTAACACAAATTAAGAAGGCAGGATCAACACAAACTAAAACACAGAGAAAAACTGCCAGGCATACTAAGACTATCTTTAACAAACTTTGTAAAACCATCCCTGGGAGAGGCAGGCACTGAGTGCTGCCCAGCCGGGGGGCTCTGGCTGCCCCTCCAACTCCTGGAGTCCTTGTTTGTGGGTCCAGCATACGCCAGTGGGACCCTCCCATATGCTGTTTTTTGTTTGTCCCTGTTCTGATAGCCTGTCCCTATTCATTCCTTTTTTGTTTTTGTCCCTGTTCTGTTAGACTATCCCTGTTCCTGTTCTTCATGTCCCTGTTTAAGGTGTCTCCTGAATCACCCTTCTTTGTTCCCTCTCAACTCTTTAGTTTCCCGATGGCCTCATCTTTAAGAGTCGGATGTTATCACCAACCATGGGACTTGTGGACCCCCATGGCCAGGCTCCCACATCTCCCCCTTCTTTATTAACATAAAAGAGCTCGATTAACACAAATTAAGAAAGCAGGTTTAACACAAATTAAGAAGGCACGATTAACAGAAATTAAGAAAGCTAGAGAAACACAAATTAAGAAAGCACTATTAACACAAACTAAAATACAGAGAAAAACTGCCAGGCATACTAATTCCATCTTTAACAAACTTTGTAACCCCATCCCTGGGAGAGGCAGGCACTGAGTGCTGCCCAGCTGGGGGGCTCTGGCTGCCCCTCCAACTCCTGGAGTCCTTCTTTGTGGGTCCTGCCTATGCCAGTGGGACCCTCCCATATGCTCTTTTTTGTTTCTCCCTGCTCTGTTAGCCTGTCCCTGTTCCTGTTCTTCATGTCCCTGTTTAAGGTGTCTCCTGAATCACCCTACTTTGTTCCCTCTCAACTCTTTACTTTCCTGATGGCCTCATCTTTAAGAGTTGGATGTTATCACCAACCATAGGGCTTGTGGACCCCCATGGCCATGCTCCCACATCTCCCCCTTCTTTATTAACATAAAAGAGCTCGATTAACACAAATTAAGAAAGCAGGTTTAACACAAATTAAGAAGGCGCGATTAACAGAAATTAAGAAAGCTAGAGAAACACAAATTAAGAAAGCACTAATAACACAAATTAAAATACAGAGAAAAACTGCCAGGCATACTAATTCCATCTTTAACAAACTTTGTAACCACAACCCTGGGAGAGGCAGGCACTGAGTGCTGCCCAGCCGGGGGGCTCTGGCTGCCCCTCCAACTCCTGGAGTCCTTGTTTGGAGGTCCTGCCTATGCCAGCGAGACCCTCCCATACGCTGTTTTTTGTTTGTCCCTGTTCTGATAGCATGTCCCTATTCATTCCTTTTTTGTTTTTGTCCCTGTTCTGTTAGACTATCCCTGTTCCTGTTCTTCATGTCCCTGCTTAAGGTGTCTCCTGAATCACCCTTCTTTGTTCCCTCTCAAGGCTTTACTTTCCTGATGGACTCATCTTTAAGAGTCGGATGTGATCACCAACCATGGGGCTTGTCGACCCCCATGGCCACACTCCCACATCTTCCCCTTCTTTATTAACTTAAGAAAGCGCGATTAACACAAATTAAGAAGGCAGGATCAGCACAAACTAAAACACAGAGAAAAACTGCCAGGCATACTAAGTCTATCTTTAACAATCTTTGTAAAACCATCCCTGGGAGAGGCAGGCACTGAGTGCTGCCCAGCTGGGGGGCTCTGGCTGCCCCTCCAACTCCTGGAGTCCTTCTTTGTGGGTCCTGCCTATGCCAGTGGGACCCTCCCATATGCTGTTTTTTGTTTCTCCCTGCTCTGTTAGCCTGTCCCTGTTCCTGTTCTTCATGTCCCTGTTTAAGGTGTCTCCTGAATCACCCTACTTTGTTCCCTCTCAACTCTTTACTTTCCTGATGGCCTCATCTTTAAGAGTTGGATGTTATCACCAACCATAGGGCTTGTGGACCCCCATGGCCATGCTCCCACATCTCCCCCTTCTTTATTAACATAAAAGAGCTCGATTAAAACAAATTAAGAAAGCAGGTTTAACACAAATTAAGAAGGCGCGATTAACAGAAATTAAGAAAGCAAGAGAAACACAAATTAAGAAAGCACTCAACACAAATTAAAATACAGAGAAAAAGTGCCAGGCATACTAATTCCATCTTTAACAAACTTTGTAACCCCATCCCTAGGAGAGGCAGGCACTGAGTGCTTCCCAGCTGGGGGGCTCTGGCTGCCCCTCCATCTCCTGGAGTCCTTGTTTGTGGGTCCAGCATATGCCAGTGGGACCCTCCCATATGCTGTCTTTTGTTTCTCCCTGCTCTGTTAGCCTGTCCCTGTTCCTGTTCTTCATGTCCGTGTTTAAGGTGTCTCCTGAATCACCCTTCCTTGTTCCCTCTCAAGGCTTTACTTTCCTCATGGTCTCATCTTTAAGAGTCGGATGTGATCACCAACCATGGGGCTTGTCGACCCCCATGGCCACACTCCCACATCTCCTCCTTCTTTATTAACATAAGAAAGCGCAATTAACACAAATTAAGAAGGCAGGATCAACACAAACTAAAACACAGAGAAAAACTGCCAGGCATACTAAGTCTATCTTTAACAATCTTTGTAAAACCATCCCTGGGAGAGGCAGGCACTGAGTGCTGCCCAGCCGGGGGGCTCTGGCTGCCCCTCCAACTCCTGGAGTCCTTGTTTGTGGGTCCAGCATACGCCAGTGGGACCCTCCCATATGCTGTTTTTTGTTTGTCCCTGTTCTGATAGCCTGTCCCTATTCATTCCTTTTTTGTTTTTGTCCCTGTTCTGTTAGACTATCCCTGTTCCTGTTCTTCATGTCCCTGTTTAAGGTGTCTCCTGAATCACCCTTCTTTGTTCCCTCTCAACTCTTTAGTTTCCCGATGGCCTCATCTTTAAGAGTCGGATGTTATCACCAACCATGGGACTTGTGGACCCCCATGGCCAGGCTCCCACATCTCCCCCTTCTTTATTAACATAAAAGAGCTCGATTAACACAAATTAAGAAAGCAGGTTTAACACAAATTAAGAAGGCACGATTAACAGAAATTAAGAAAGCTAGAGAAACACAAATTAAGAAAGCACTATTAACACAAACTAAAATACAGAGAAAAACTGCCAGGCATACTAATTCCATCTTTAACAAACTTTGTAACCCCATCCCTGGGAGAGGCAGGCACTGAGTGCTGCCCAGCTGGGGTGCTCTGGCTGCCCCTCCAACTCCTGGAGTCCTTCTTTGTGGGTCCTGCCTATGCCAGTGGGACCCTCCCATATGCTCTTTTTTGTTTCTCCCTGCTCTGTTAGCCTGTCCCTGTTCCTGTTCTTCATGTCCCTGTTTAAGGTGTCTCCTGAATCACCCTACTTTGTTCCCTCTCAACTCTTTACTTTCCTGATGGCCTCATCTTTAAGAGTTGGATGTTATCACCAACCATAGGGCTTGTGGACCCCCATGGCCATGCTCCCACATCTCCCCCTTCTTTATTAACATAAAAGAGCTCGATTAACACAAATTAAGAAAGCAGGTTTAACCCAAATTAAGAAGGCGCGATTAACAGAAATTAAGAAAGCTAGAGAAACACAAATTAAGAAAGCACTAATAACACAAATTAAAATACAGAGAAAAACTGCCAGGCATACTAATTCCATCTTTAACAAACTTTGTAACCACAACCCTGGGAGAGGCAGGCACTGAGTGCTGCCCAGCCGGGGGGCTCTGGCTGCCCCTCCAACTCCTGGAGTCCTTGTTTGGAGGTCCTGCCTATGCCAGCGAGACCCTCCCATACGCTGTTTTTTGTTTGTCCCTGTTCTGATAGCATGTCCCTATTCATTCCTTTTTTGTTTTTGTCCCTGTTCTGTTAGACTATCCCTGTTCCTGTTCTTCATGTCCCTGCTTAAGGTGTCTCCTGAATCACCCTTCTTTGTTCCCTCTCAAGGCTTTACTTTCCTGATGGACTCATCTTTAAGAGTCGGATGTGATCACCAACCATGGGGCTTGTCGACCCCCATGGCCACACTCCCACATCTTGCCCTTCTTTATTAACTTAAGAAAGCGCGATTAACACAAATTAAGAAGGCAGGATCAGCACAAACTAAAACACAGAGAAAAACTGCCAGGCATACTAAGTCTATCTTTAACAATCTTTGTAAAACCATCCCTGGGAGAGGCAGGCACTGAGTGCTGCCCAGCTGGGGGGCTCTGGCTGCCCCTCCAACTCCTGGAGTCCTTCTTTGTGGGTCCTGCCTATGCCAGTGGGACCCTCCCATATGCTGTTTTTTGTTTCTCCCTGCTCTGTTAGCCTGTCCCTGTTCCTGTTCTTCATGTCCCTGTTTAAGGTGTCTCCTGAATCACCCTACTTTGTTCCCTCTCAACTCTTTACTTTCCTGATGGCCTCATCTTTAAGAGTTGGATGTTATCACCAACCATAGGGCTTGTGGACCCCCATGGCCATGCTCCCACATCTCCCCCTTCTTTATTAACATAAAAGAACTCGATTAAAACAAATTAAGAAAGCAGGTTTAACACAAATTAAGAAGGCGCGATTAACAGAAATTAAGAAAGCAAGAGAAACACAAATTAAGAAAGCACTCAACACAAATTAAAATACAGAGAAAAAGTGCCAGGCATACTAATTCCATCTTTAACAAACTTTGTAACCCCATCCCTAGGAGAGGCAGGCACTGAGTGCTTCCCAGCTGGGGGGCTCTGGCTGCCCCTCCATCTCCTGGAGTCCTTGTTTGTGGGTCCAGCATATGCCAGTGGGACCCTCCCATATGCTGTTTTTTGTTTCTCCCTGCTCTGTTAGCCTGTCCCTGTTCCTGTTCTTCATGTCCGTGTTTAAGGTGTCTCCTGAATCACCCTTCCTTGTTCCCTCTCAAGGCTTTACTTTCCTCATGGTCTCATCTTTAAGAGTCGGATGTGATCACCAACCATGGGGCTTGTCGACCCCCATGGCCACACTCCCACATCTCCTCCTTCTTTATTAACATAAGAAAGCGCAATTAACACAAATTAAGAAGGCAGGATCAACACAAACTAAAACACAGAGAAAAACTGCCAGGCATACTAAGTCTATCTTTAACAATCTTTGTAAAACCATCCCTGGGAGAGGCAGGCACTGAGTGCTGCCCAGCCGGGGGGCTCTGGCTGCCCCTCCAACTCCTGGAGTCCTTGTTTGTGGGTCCAGCATACGCCAGTGGGACCCTCCCATATGCTGTTTTTTGTTTGTCCCTGTTCTGATAGCCTGTCCCTATTCATTCCTTTTTTGTTTTTGTCCCTGTTCTGTTAGACTATCCCTGTTCCTGTTCTTCATGTCCCTGTTTAAGGTGTCTCCTGAATCACCCTTCTTTGTTCCCTCTCAACTCTTTAGTTTCCCGATGGCCTCATCTTTAAGAGTCGGATGTTATCACCAACCATGGGACTTGTGGACCCCCATGGCCAGGCTCCCACATCTCCCCCTTCTTTATTAACATAAAAGAGCTCGATTAACACAAATTAAGAAAGCAGGTTTAACACAAATTAAGAAGGCACGATTAACAGAAATTAAGAAAGCTAGAGAAACACAAATTAAGAAAGCACTATTAACACAAACTAAAATACAGAGAAAAACTGCCAGGCATACTAATTCCATCTTTAACAAACTTTGTAACCCCATCCCTGGGAGAGGCAGGCACTGAGTGCTGCCCAGCTGGGGTGCTCTGGCTGCCCCTCCAACTCCTGGAGTCCTTCTTTGTGGGTCCTGCCTATGCCAGTGGGACCCTCCCATATGCTCTTTTTTGTTTCTCCCTGCTCTGTTAGCCTGTCCCTGTTCCTGTTCTTCATGTCCCTGTTTAAGGTGTCTCCTGAATCACCCTACTTTGTTCCCTCTCAACTCTTTACTTTCCTGATGGCCTCATCTTTAAGAGTTGGATGTTATCACCAACCATAGGGCTTGTGGACCCCCATGGCCATGCTCCCACATCTCCCCCTTCTTTATTAACATAAAAGAGCTCGATTAACACAAATTAAGAAAGCAGGTTTAACCCAAATTAAGAAGGCGCGATTAACAGAAATTAAGAAAGCTAGAGAAACACAAATTAAGAAAGCACTAATAACACAAATTAAAATACAGAGAAAAACTGCCAGGCATACTAATTCCATCTTTAACAAACTTTGTAACCACAACCCTGGGAGAGGCAGGCACTGAGTGCTGCCCAGCCGGGGGGCTCTGGCTGCCCCTCCAACTCCTGGAGTCCTTGTTTGGAGGTCCTGCCTATGCCAGCGAGACCCTCCCATACGCTGTTTTTTGTTTGTCCCTGTTCTGATAGCATGTCCCTATTCATTCCTTTTTTGTTTTTGTCCCTGTTCTGTTAGACTATCCCTGTTCCTGTTCTTCATGTCCCTGCTTAAGGTGTCTCCTGAATCACCCTTCTTTGTTCCCTCTCAAGGCTTTACTTTCCTGATGGACTCATCTTTAAGAGTCGGATGTGATCACCAACCATGGGGCTTGTCGACCCCCATGGCCACACTCCCACATCTTGCCCTTCTTTATTAACTTAAGAAAGCGCGATTAACACAAATTAAGAAGGCAGGATCAGCACAAACTAAAACACAGAGAAAAACTGCCAGGCATACTAAGTCTATCTTTAACAATCTTTGTAAAACCATCCCTGGGAGAGGCAGGCACTGAGTGCTGCCCAGCTGGGGGGCTCTGGCTGCCCCTCCAACTCCTGGAGTCCTTCTTTGTGGGTCCTGCCTATGCCAGTGGGACCCTCCCACATGCTGTTTTTTGTTTCTCCCTGCTCTGTTAGCCTGTCCCTGTTCCTGTTCTTCATGTCCCTGTTTAAGGTGTCTCCTGAATCACCCTACTTTGTTCCCTCTCAACTCTTTACTTTCCTGATGGCCTCATCTTTAAGAGTTGGATGTTATCACCAACCATAGGGCTTGTGGACCCCCATGGCCATGCTCCCACATCTCCCCCTTCTTTATTAACATAAAAGAGCTCGATTAACACAAATTAAGAAAGCAGGTTTAACACAAATTAAGAAGGCGCGATTAACAGAAATTAAGAAAGCAAGAGAAACACAAATTAAGAAAGCACTCAACACAAATTAAAATACAGAGAAAAAGTGCCAGGCATACTAATTCCATCTTTAACAAACTTTGTAACCCCATCCCTAGGAGAGGCAGGCACTGAGTGCTTCCCAGCTGGGGGGCTCTGGCTGCCCCTCCAACTCCTGGAGTCCTTGTTTGTGGGTCCAGCATATGCCAGTGGGACCCTCCCATATGCTGTTTTTTGTTTCTCCCTGCTCTGTTAGCCTGTCCCTGTTCCTGTTCTTCATGTCCGTGTTTAAGGTGTCTCCTGAATCACCCTTCCTTGTTCCCTCTCAAGGCTTTACTTTCCTCATGGTCTCATCTTTAAGAGTCGGATGTGATCACCAACCATGGGGCTTGTCGACCCCCATGGCCACACTCCCACATCTCCTCCTTCTTTATTAACATAAGAAAGCGCAATTAACACAAATTAAGAAGGCAGGATCAACACAAACTAAAACACAGAGAAAAACTGCCAGGCATACTAAGACTATCTTTAACAATCTTTGTAAAACCATCCCTGGGAGAGGCAGGCACTGAGTGCTGCCCAGCCGGGGGGCTCTGGCTGCCCCTTAAACTCCTGGAGTCCTTGTTTGTGGGTCCAGCATACGCCAGCGTGACCCTCCCATATGCTGTTTTTTGTTTGTCCCTGTTCTGATAGCCTGTCCCTATTCATTCCTTTTTTGTTTTTGTCCCTGTTCTGTTAGACTATCCCTGTTCCTGTTCTTCATGTCCCTGTTTAAGGTGTCTCCTGAATCACCCTTCTTTGTTCCCTCTCAACTCTTTAGTTTCCCGATGGCCTCATCTTTAAGAGTCGGATGTTATCACCAACCATGGGACTTGTGGACCCCCATGGCCAGGCTCCCACATCTTCCCCTTCTTTATTAACATAAGAAAGCACAATTAAGACAAATTAAGAAGGCAGGATCAGCACAAACTAAAACACAGAGAAAAACTGCCAGGCATACTAAGTCTATATTTAACAACCTTTGTAAACCCATCCCTGGGAGATGCAGGCACTGAGTGCTGCCCAGCAGGGGGGCTCTGGCTGCCCCTCCAACTCCTGGAGTCCTTGTTTGTGGGTCTAGCATATGCCAGCGAGACCCTCCCATACGCTGTTTTTTGTTTCTCCGTGCTCTGTTAGCCTGTCCCTGTTCTTCATGTCCCTGTTTAAGGTGTCTCCTGAATCACCCTTCTTTGTTCCCTCTCAACTCTTTACTTTCCTGATGGCCTCATCTTTAAGAGTAGGATGTTATCACCAACCATGGGACTTGTCGACCCCCATGGCCACACTCCTACATCTCCCCCTTCTTTATTAACATAAAAGAGCTCGATTAACACAAATTAAGAAAGCAGGTTTAACACCAATTAAGAAGGCGCGATTAACAGAAATTAAGAAAGCAAGAGTAACACAAATTAAGAAAGCACTATTAACACAAACTAAAATACAGAGAAAAACTGCCAGGCATACTAATTCCATCTTTAACAAACTTTATAACCCCATCCCTGGGAGAGGCAGGCACTGAGTGCTGCCCAGCAGGGGGGCTCTGGCTGCCCCTCCAACTCCTGGAGTCCTTGTTTGGGGGTCCTGCGTAAACCATCGTGACCCTCCCATATGCTCTTTTTGGTCATCCCTGTTCTGTTAGCCTGTATCTGATCATTCCTTTTCTGTTTTTGTCCCTGTTCCGTTTGCCTGTCCCTATTCATTCCTTTTTTGTTTTTGTCCCTGTGCTGTTTGCCTGTCCCTGTTCCTCTTCTTCATGTCCCTGTTTGTATTCTTCTCGTCCCTGTTCGTTTTCATGTCCCTGTTGGGGGGCGATTTGTGGCGTAAAGACCGCACGGACACCGGGGTTCTTTCAGGATCTGTAACTGCTACCTCATTATTGATGACATAACTTGAACTCTCTCTTACTGAGGGCATAACTTCATCTTTCAGAGTGAGGGCACAACTTCATTCTATCCCTTATTCAGGAAAGGCTCCCTTCCTATAACTTCCGCCTCACAGCAGTACCTTTCCACTAACTAGTCATTGGTTAAACAATTTTGCCCTGCAACAGCAAACACCCAGCCACTTCCATGCATTAATGGCTGGAGAACTAGCCACCCCAGACAAGAAGGTGTCACCTGAATCACCCTTCTTTGTTCCCTCTCAAATCTTTAAATTCCTGATGGCCTCATCTTTAAGAGTCGGATGTTATCACCAACCATGGGGCCTCTCGACCCCCATGGCCACACTCCCACATCTTCCCCTTCTTTATTAACATAAGAAAGCGCGATTAACACAAATTAAGAAGGCAGGACCAACACAAACTAAAACACAGAGAAAGACTGCCAGGCATACTAAGTCTATGTTTAACAACCTTTGTAAAACCAGCCGTGGGAGAGGCAGGCACTGAGTGCTGCCCAGCCGGGGGGCTCTGGCTGCCCCTCCAACTCCTGGAGTCCTTGTTTCTGGGTCCTGCCTATGCCAGCGAGACCCTCCCATACGCTGTTTTTTGTTTGTCCCTGTTCTGATAGCCTGTCCCTATTCATTCCTTTTTTTGTTTTCGTCCCTGTTCTGTTAGACTATCCCTGTTCCTGTTTTTCATGTCCCTGTTTAAGGTGTCTCCTGAATCACCCTTCTTTGTTCCCTCTCAACTCTTTACTTTCCTGATGGCCTCATCTTTAAGAGTCGGATGTTATCACCAACCATAGGGCTTGTGGACCCCCATGGCCATGCTCCCACATCTCCCCCTTCTTTATTAACATAAAAGAGCTCGATTAACACAAATTAAGAAAGCAGGTTTAACACAAATTAAGAAGGCGCGATTAACAGAAATTAAGAAAGCAAGAGAAACACAAATTAAGAAAGCACTCAACACAAATTAAAATACAGAGAAAAAGTGCCAGGCATACTAATTCCATCTTTAACAAACTTTGTTACCCCATCCCTGGGAGAGGCAGGCACTGAGTGCTTCCCAGCTGGGGGGCTCTGGCTGCCCCTCCAACTCCTGGAGTCCTTGTTTGTGGGTCCAGCATATGCCAGCGGGACCCTCCCATATGCTGTTTTTTGTTTCTCCCTGCTCTGTTAGCCTGTCCCTGTTCCTGTTCTTCATGTCCCTGCTTAAGGTGTCTCCTGAATCACCCTTCTTTGTTCCCTCTCAAGGCTTTACTTTCCTGATGGTCTCTACTTTAAGAGTCCGATGTTATCACCAACCATGGGGCTTGTCGACCCCCATGGCCACACTCCCACATCTTCCCCTTTTTCATTAACTTAAGAAAGCGCGATTAACACAAATTAAGAAGGCAGGATCAACACAAACTAAAACACAGAGAAAAACTGCCAGGCATACTAATTCCATCTTTTACAAACTTTGTAACCCCATCCCTGGGAGTGGCAGGCACTGAGTGCTGCCCAGCAGGGGGGCTCTGGCTGCCCCTCCAACTCCTGGAGTCCTTCTTTGTGGGTCCTGCCTATGCCAGCGAGACCCTCCCATACGCTGTTTTTTGTTTGTCCCTGTTCTGATAGCCTGTCCCTATTCATTCCTTTTTTGTTTTCCTCCCTGTTCTGTTAGACTATCCCTGTTCCTGTTCTTCATGTCCCTGGTTAAGGTGTCTCCTGAATCACCCTTCTTTGTTCCCTCTCAAGGCTTTACTTTCCTGATGGTCTCATCTTTAAGAGTCCGATGTTATCACCAACCATGGGGCTTGTCGACCCCCATGGCCACACTCCCACATCTTCCCCTTCTTTATTAACATAAGAAAGCACAATTAACACAAATTAAGAAGGCAGGATCAGCACAAACTAAAACACAGAGAAAAACTGCCAGGCATACTAAGTCTATCTTTAACAATCTTTGTAAACCCATCCCTGGGAGATGCAGGCACTGAGTGCTGCCCAGCCGGGGGGCTCTGGCTGCCCCTCCAACTCCTGGAGTCCTTGTTTGTGGGTCTAGCATATGCCAGCGAGACCCTCCCATACGCTGTTTTTTGTTTCTCCCTGCTCTGTTAGCCTGTCCCTGTTCTTCATGTCCCTGTTTAAGGTGTCTCCTGAATCACCCTTCTTTGTTCCCTCTCAACTCTTTACTTTCCTGATGGCCTCATCTTTAAGAGTCGGATGTTATAACCAACCATGGGACTTGTCGACCCCCATGGCCACGCTCCCACATCTCCCCCTTCTTTATTAACATAAAAGAGCTCGATTAACACAAATTAAGAAAGCAGGTTTAACACCAATTAAGAAGGCGCGATTAACAGAAATTAAGAAAGCAAGAGTAACACAAATTAAGAAAGCACTATTAACACAAACTAAAATACAGAGAAAAACTGCCAGGCATACTAATTCCATCTTTAACAAACTTTATAACCCCATCCCTGGGAGAGGCTGGCACTGAGTGCTGCCCAGCCGGGGGGCTCTGGCTGCCCCTCCAACTCCTGGAGTCCTTGTTTGGGGGTCCTGCGTATTCCATCGTGACCCTCCCATATGCTCTTTTTGGTCATCCCTGTTCTGTTAGCCTGTACCTGATCATTCCTTTTCTGTTTTTGTCCCTGTTCCGTTTGCCTGTCCCTATTCATTCCTTTTTTGTTTTTGTCCCTGTGCTGTTTGCCTGTCCCTGTTCCTCTTCTTCATGTCCCTGTTTGTATTCTTCTCGTCCCTGTTCGTTTTCATGTCCCTGTTGGGGGGCGATTTGTGGCGTAAAGACCGCACGGACACCGGGGTTTCTTTCAGGATCTGTAACTGCTACCTCATTATTGATGACATAACTTGAACTCTCTCTTACTGAGGGCATAACTTCATCTCTCAGAGTGAGGGCACAACTTCATTCTATCCCTTATTCAGGAAAGGCTCCCTTCCTATAACTTCCACCTCACAGCAGTACCTTTCCACTAACTAGTCATTGGTTAAACAACTTTGCCCTGCAACAGCAAACACCCAGCCACTTCCATGCATTAATGGCTGGAGAACTAGCCACCCCAGACAAGAAGGTGTCACCTGAATCACCCTTCTTTGTTCCCTCTCAACTCTTTAAATTCCTGATGGCCTCATCTTTAAGAGTCGATTAACAGAAATTAAGAAAGCAAGAGTAACACAAATTAAGAAAGCACTATTAACACAAACTAAAATACAGAGAAAAACTGCCAGGCATACTAATTCCATCTTTAACAAACTTTATAACCCCATCCCTGGGAGAGGCAGGCACTGAGTGCTGCCCAGCCGGGGGGCTCTGGCTGCCCCTCCAACTCCTGGAGTCCTTGTTTGGGGGTCCTGCGTAAACCATCGTGACCCTCCCATATGCTCTTTTTGGTCATCCCTGTTCTGTTAGCCTGTACCTGATCATTCCTTTTCTGTTTTTGTCCCTGTTCCGTTTGCCTGTCCCTATTCATTCCTTTTTTGTTTTTGTCCCTGTGCTGTTTGCCTGTCCCTGTTCCTCTTCTTCATGTCCCTGTTTGTATTCTTCTCGTCCCTGTTCGTTTTCATGTCCCTGTTGGGGGCGATTTGTGGCGTAAAGATCGCACGGACACCGGGGTTCTTTCAGGATCTGTAACTGCTACCTCATTATTGATGACATAACTTGAACTCTCTCTTACTGAGGGCATAACTTCATCTCTCAGAGTGAGGGCACAACTTCATTCTATCCCTTATTCAGGAAAGGCTCCCTTCCTATAACTTCCACCTCACAGCAGTACCTTTCCACTAACTAGTCATTGGTTAAACAACTTTGCCCTGCAACAGCAAACACCCAGCCACTTCCATGCATTAATGGCTGGAGAACTAGCCACCCCAGACAAGAAGGTGTCACCTGAATCACCCTTCTTTGTTCCCTCTCAAATCTTTAAATTCCTGATGGCCTCATCTTTAAGAGTCGGATGTTATCACCAACCATGGGGCCTGTCGACCCCCATGGCCACACTCCCACATCTTCCCCTTCTTTATTAACATAAGAAAGCGCGATTAACACAAATTAAGAAGGCAGGACCAACACAAACTAAAACACAGAGAAAGACTGCCAGGCATACTAAGTCTATCTTTAACAATCTTTGTAAAACCGTCCCTGGGAGAGGCAGGAACTGACTGCTGCCCAGCCGGGGGGCTCTGGCTGCCCCTCCAACTCCTGGAGTCCTTGTTTGTGGGTCCGGCATACGCCAGTGGGACCCTCCCATATGCTGTTTTTTGTTTCTCCCTGCTCTGTTAGCCTGTCCCTGTTCCTGTTCTTCATGTCCCTGTTTAAGGTGTCTCCTGAATCACCCTTCTTTGTTCCCTCTCAAGGCTTTACTTTCCTGATGGCCTCATCTTTAAGAGTCAGATGTTATCACCAACCATGGGACTTGTCGACCCCCATGGCCATGCTCCCACAACTCCCCCTTCTTTATTAACATAAAAGAGCTCGATTAACACAAATTAAGAAAGCAGGTTTAACACAAATTATGAAGGCGCGATTAACAGAAATTAAGAAAGCAAGAGTAACACAAATTAAGAAAGCACTATTAACACAAACTAAAATACAGAGAAAAACTGCCAGGCATACTAATTCCATCTTTAACAAACTTTTTAACCCCATCCCTGGGAGAGGCAGGCACTGAGTGCTTCCCAGCTGGGGGGCTCTGGCTGCCCCTCCAACTCCTGGAGTCCTTGTTTGGGGGTCCTGCCTATGCCAGGGAGACCCTCCCATACGCTGTTTTTTGTTTGTCGCTGTTCTGATAGCATGTCCCTATTCATTCCTTTTTTCTTTTGTCCCTGTTCTGTTAGCCTGTCCCTGTTCCTGTTCTTCATGTCTCTGCTTAAGGTGTCTCCTGAATCACCCTTCTTTGTTCCCTATCAAGGCTTTACTTTCCTGATGGTCTCTACTTTAAGAGTCCGATGTTATCACCAACCATGGGGCTTGTCGACCCCCATGGCCACACTCCCACATCTTCCCCTTCTTCATTAACTTAAGAAAGCGCGATTAACACAAATTAAGAAGGCAGGATCAACACAAACTAAAACACAGAGAAAAACTGCCAGGCATACTAATTCCATCTTTTACAGACTTTGTAACCCCATCCCTGGGAGATGCAGGCACTGAGTGCTGCCCAGCAGGGGGGCTCTGGCTGCCCCTCCAACTCCTGGAGTCCTTCTTTGTGGGTCCTGCCTATGCCAGCGAGACCCTCCCATACGCTGTTTTTTGTTTGTCCCTGTTCTGATAGCCTGTCCCTATTCATTCCTTTTTTGTTTTCCTCCCTGTTCTGTTAGACTATCCCTGTTCCTGTTCTTCATGTCCCTGGTTAAGGTGTCTCCTGAATCACCCTTCTTTGTTCCCTCTCAAGGCTTTACTTTCCTGATGGTCTCATCTTTAAGAGTCCGATGTTATCACCAACCATGGGACTTGTCGACCCCCATGGCCACACTCCCACATCTTCCCCTTCTTTATTAACATAAGAAAGCACAATTAACACAAATTAAGAAGGCAGGATCAGCACAAACTAAAACACAGAGAAAAACTGCCAGGCATACTAAGTCTATCTTTAACAACCTTTGTAAACCCATCCCTGGGAGATGCAGGCACTGAGTGCTGCCCAGCCGGGGGGCTCTGGCTGCCCCTCCAACTCCTGGAGTCCTTGTTTCTGGGTCCTGCCTATGCCAGCGAGACCCTCCCATACGCTGTTTTTTGTTTGTCCCTGTTCTGATAGCCTGTCCCTATTCATTCCTTTTTTTGTTTTCGTCCCTGTTCTGTTAGACTATCCCTGTTCCTGTTTTTCATGTCCCTGTTTAAGGTGTCTCCTGAATCACCCTTCTTTGTTCCCTCTCAACTCTTTACTTTCCTGATGGCCTCATCTTTAAGAGTCGGATGTTATCACCAACCATAGGGCTTGTGGACCCCCATGGCCATGCTCCCACATCTCCCCCTTCTTTATTAACATAAAAGAGCTCGATTAACACAAATTAAGAAAGCAGGTTTAACACAAATTAAGAAGGCGCGATTAACAGAAATTAAGAAAGCAAGAGAAACACAAATTAAGAAAGCACTCAACACAAATTAAAATACAGAGAAAAAGTGCCAGGCATACTAATTCCATCTTTAACAAACTTTGTAACCCCATCCCTGGGAGAGGCAGGCACTGAGTGCTTCCCAGCTGGGGGGCTCTGGCTGCCCCTCCAACTCCTGGAGTCCTTGTTTGTGGGTCCAGCATATGCCAGCGGGACCCTCCCATATGCTGTTTTTTGTTTCTCCCTGCTCTGTTAGCCTGTCCCTGTTCCTGTTCTTCATGTCCCTGCTTAAGGTGTCTCCTGAATCACCCTTCTTTGTTCCCTCTCAAGGCTTTACTTTCCTGATGGTCTCTACTTTAAGAGTCCGATGTTATCACCAACCATGGGGCTTGTCGACCCCCATGGCCACACTCCCACATCTTCCCCTTTTTCATTAACTTAAGAAAGCGCGATTAACACAAATTAAGAAGGCAGGATCAACACAAACTAAAACACAGAGAAAAACTGCCAGGCATACTAATTCCATCTTTTACAAACTTTGTAACCCCATCCCTGGGAGTGGCAGGCACTGAGTGCTGCCCAGCAGGGGGGCTCTGGCTGCCCCTCCAACTCCTGGAGTCCTTCTTTGTGGGTCCTGCCTATGCCAGCGAGACCCTCCCATACGCTGTTTTTTGTTTGTCCCTGTTCTGATAGCCTGTCCCTATTCATTCCTTTTTTTGTTTTCGTCCCTGTTCTGTTAGACTATCCCTGTTCCTGTTCTTCATGTCCCTGGTTAAGGTGTCTCCTGAATCACCCTTCTTTGTTCCCTCTCAAGGCTTTACTTTCCTGATGGTCTCATCTTTAAGAGTCCGATGTTATCACCAACCATGGGGCTTTTCGACCCCCATGGCCACACTCCCACATCTTCCCCTTCTTTATTAACATAAGAAAGCACAATTAACACAAATTAAGAAGGCAGGATCAGCACAAACTAAAACACAGAGAAAAACTGCCAGGCATACTAAGTCTATCTTTAACAACCTTTGTAAACCCATCCCTGGGAGATGCAGGCACTGAGTGCTGCCCAGCCTGGGGGCTCTGGCTGCCCCTCCAACTCCTGGAGTCCTTGTTTGTGGGTCTAGCATATGCCAGCGAGACCCTCCCATACGCTGTTTTTTGTTTCTCCCTGCTCTGTTAGCCTGTCCCTGTTCTTCATGTCCCTGTTTAAGGTGTCTCCTGAATCACCCTTCTTTGTTCCCTCTCAACTCTTTACTTTCCTGATGGCCTCATCTTTAAGAGTCGGATGTTATAACCAACCATGGGACTTGTCCACCCCCATGGCCACACTCCTACAACTCCCCCTTCTTTATTAACATAAAAGAGCTCGATTAACACAAATTAAGAAAGCAGGTTTAACACCAATTAAGAAGGCGCGATTAACAGAAATTAAGAAAGCAAGAGTAACACAAATTAAGAAAGCACTATTAACACAAACTAAAATACAGAGAAAAACTGCCAGGCATACTAATTCCATCTTTAACAAACTTTATAACCCCATCCCTGGGAGAGGCTGGCACTGAGTGCTGCCCAGCCGGGGGGCTCTGGCTGCCCCTCCAACTCCTGGAGTCCTTGTTTGGGGGTCCTGCGTAAACCATCGTGACCCTCCCATATGCTCTTTTTGGTCATCCCTGTTCTGTTAGCCTGTACCTGATCATTCCTTTTCTGTTTTTGTCCCTGTTCCGTTTGCCTGTCCCTATTCATTCCTTTTTTGTTTTTGTCCCTGTGCTGTTTGCCTGTCCCTGTTCCTCTTCTTCATGTCCCTGTTTGTATTCTTCTCGTCCCTGTTCGTTTTCATGTCCCTGTTGGGGGGCGATTTGTGGCGTAAAGACCGCACGGACACCGGGGTTTCTTTCAGGATCTGTAACTGCTACCTCATTATTGATGACATAACTTGAACTCTCTCTTACTGAGGGCATAACTTCATCTCTCAGAGTGAGGGCACAACTTCATTCTATCCCTTATTCAGGAAAGGCTCCCTTCCTATAACTTCCACCTCACAGCAGTACCTTTCCACTAACTAGTCATTGGTTAAACAACTTTGCCCTGCAACAGCAAACACCCAGCCACTTCCATGCATTAATGGCTGGAGAACTAGCCACCCCAGACAAGAAGGTGTCACCTGAATCACCCTTCTTTGTTCCCTCTCAACTCTTTAAATTCCTGATGGCCTCATCTTTAAGAGTCGGATGTTATCACCAACCATGGGGCCTGTCGACCCCCATGGCCACACTCCCACATCTCCCCCTTCTTTATTAACATAAGAAAGCGCGATTAACACAAATTAAGAAGGCAGGACCAACACAAACTAAAACACAGAGAAAAGCTGCCAGGCATACTAAGTCTATGTTTAACAACCTTTGTAAAACCAGCCGTGGGAGAGGCAGGCACTGAGTGCTGCCCAGCCGGGGGGCTCTGGCTGCCCCTCCAACTCCTGGAGTCCTTGTTTGTGGGTCCTGCCTATGCCAGCGAGACCCTCCCATACGCTGTTTTTTGTTTGTCCCTGTTCTGATAGCCTGTCCCTATTCATTCCTTTTTTTGTTTTCGTCCCTGTTCTGTTAGACTATCCCTGTTCCTGTTCTTCATGTCCCTGGTTAAGGTGTCTCCTGAATCACCCTTCTTTGTTCCCTCTCAACTCTTTACTTTCCTGATGGCCTCATCTTTAAGAGTCGGATGTTATCACCAACCATGGGACTTGTCGACCCCCATGGCCACACTCCCACATCTTCCCCTTCTTTATTAACATAAGAAAGCGCGATTAACACAAATTAAGAAGGCAGGATCAACACAAACTAAAACACAGAGAAAAACTGCCAGGCATACTAAGTCTATCTTTAACAATCTTTGTAAAACCGTCCCTGGGAGAGGCAGGAACTGAGTGCTGCCCAGCCGGGGGGCTCTGGCTGCCCCTCCAACTCCTGGAGTCCTTGTTTCTGGGTCCTGCCTATGCCAGTGGGACCCTCCCATATGCTGTTTTTTGTTTCTCCCTGCTCTGTTAGCCTGTCCCTGTTCCTGTTCTTCATGTCCCTGTTTAAGGTGTCTCCTGAATCACCCTTCTTTGTTCCCTCTCAAGGCTTTACTTTCCTGATGGCCTCATCTTTAAGAGTCAGATGTTATCACCAACCATGGGACTTGTCGACCCCCATGGCCATGCTCCCACAACTCCCCCTTCTTTATTAACATAAAAGAGCTCGATTAACACAAATTAAGAAAGCAGGTTTAACACAAATTATGAAGGCGCGATTAACAGAAATTAAGAAAGCAAGAGTAACACAAATTAAGAAAGCACTATTAACACAAACTAAAATACAGAGAAAAACTGCCAGGCATACTAATTCCATCTTTAACAAACTTTGTAACCCCATCCCTGGGAGAGGCAGGCACTGAGTGCTTCCCAGCTGGGGGGCTCTGGCTGCCCCTCCAACTCCTGGAGTCCTTGTTTGTGGGTCCTGCCTATGCCAGGGAGACCCTCCCATACGCTGTTTTTTGTTTGTCGCTGTTCTGATAGCATGTCCCTATTCATTCCTTTTTTCTTTTGTCCCTGTTCTGTTAGCCTGTCCCTGTTCCTGTTCTTCATGTCCCTGCTTAAGGTGTCTCCTGAATCACCCTTCTTTGTTCCCTCTCAAGGCTTTACTTTCCTGATGGTCTCTACTTTAAGAGTCCGATGTTATCACCAACCATGGGGCTTGTCGACCCCCATGGCCACACTCCCACATCTTCCCCTTCTTCATTAACTTAAGAAAGCGCGATTAACACAAATTAAGAAGGCAGGATCAACACAAACTAAAACACAGAGAAAAACTGCCAGGCATACTAATTCCATCTTTTACAGACTTTGTAACCCCATCCCTGGGAGATGCAGGCACTGAGTGCTGCCCAGCAGGGGGGCTCTGGCTGCCCCTCCAACTCCTGGAGTCCTTCTTTGTGGGTCCTGCCTATGCCAGCGAGACCCTCCCATACGCTGTTTTTTGTTTGTCCCTGTTCTGATAGCCTGTCCCTATTCATTCCTTTTTTGTTTTCCTCCCTGTTGTGTTAGACTATCCCTGTTCCTGTTCTTCATGTCCCTGGTTAAGGTGTCTCCTGAATCACCCTTCTTTGTTCCCTCTCAAGGCTTTACTTTCCTGATGGTCTCATCTTTAAGAGTCCGATGTTATCACCAACCATGGGACTTGTCGACCCCCATGGCCACACTCCCACATCTTCCCCTTCTTTATTAACTTAAGAAAGCGCGATTAACACAAATTAAGAAGGCAGGATCAACACAAACTAAAACACAGAGAAAAACTGCCAGGCATACTAAGTCTATCTTTAACAATCTTTGTAAAACCATCCCTGGGAGAGGCAGGCACTGAGTGCTGCCCAGCCGGGGGGCTCTGGCTGCCCCTCCAACTCCTGGAGTCCTTGTTTGTGGGTCCAGCATATGCCAGTGGGACCCTCCCATATGCTGTTTTTTGTTTCTCCCTGTTCTGATAGCATGTCCCTATGCATTCCTTTTTTGTTTTTGTCCCTGTTCTGTTAGACTATCCCTGTTCCTGTTCTTCATGTCCCTGTTTAAGGTGTCTCCTGAATCACCCTTCTTTGTTCCCTCTCAACTCTTTAGTTTCCTGATGGCCTCATCTTTAAGAGTCGGATGTTATCACCAACCATGGGACTTGTCGACCCCCATGGCCAGGCTCCCACATCTCCCCCTTCTTTATTAACATAAAAGAGCTCGATTAACACAAATTAAGAAAGCAGGTTTAACCCAAATTAAGAAGGCGCGATTAACAGAAATTAAGAAAGCTAGAGAAACACAAATTAAGAAAGCACTATTAACACAAACTAAAATACAGAGAAAAAATGCCAGGCATACTAATTCCATCTTTAACAAACTTTGTAACCACAACCCTGGGAGAGGCAGGCACTGAGTGCTGCCCAGCCGGAGGGCTCTGGCTGCCCCTCCAACTCCTGGAGTCCTTGTTTGGGCGTCCTGCGTAAACCATCGTGGCCCTCCCATATGCTCTTTTTGGTCATCCCTGTTCTGTTAGCCTGTACCTGATCATTCCTTTTCTGTTTTTGTCCCTGTTCCGTTTTCCTGTCCCTATTCATTCCTTTTTTGTTTTTGTCCCTGTTCTGTTTGCCTGTCCCTGTTCCTCTTCTTCATGTCCCTGTTTGTATTCTTCTCGTCCCTGTTCGTTTTCATGTCCCTGTTGGGGGGCGATTTGTGGCGTAAAGACCGCTCGGACACCGGGGTTCTTTCAGGATCTGTAACTGCTACCTCATTATTGATGACATAACTTGAACTCTCTCTTACTGAGGGCATAACTTCATCTCTCAGAGTGAGGGCACAACTTCATTCTATCCCTTATTCAGGAAAGGCTCCCTTCCTATAACTTCCACCTCACAGCAGTACCTTTCCACTAACTAGTCATTGGTCAACAACTTTGCCCGGCAACAGCAAACACCCAGCCACTTCCATGCATTAATGGCTGGAGAACTAGCCACCCCAGACAAGAAGGTGTCACCTGAATCACCCTTCTTTGTTCCCTCTCAACTCTTTAAATTCCTGATGGCCTCATCTTTAAGAGTCGGATGTTATCACCAACCATGGGGCCTGTCGACCCCCATGGCCACACTCCCACATCTCCCCCTTCTTTATTAACATAAGAAAGCGCGATTAACACAAATTAAGAAGGCAGGATCAACACAAACTAAAACACAGAGAAAAACTGCCAGGCATACTAAGTCTATGTTTAACAACCTTTGTAAAACCATCCCTGGGAGAGGCAGGCACTGAGTGCTGCCCAGCCGGGGGGCTCTGGCTGCCCCTCCAACTCCTGGAGTCCTTGTTTGTGGGTCCTGCCTATGCCAGTGGGACCCTCCCATATGCTGTTTTTTGTTTCTCCCTGCTCTGTTAGCCTGTCCCTGTTCCTGTTCTTCATGTCCCTGTTTAAGGTGTCTCCTGAATCACCCTTCTTTGTTCCCTCTGAACGCTTTACTTTCCTGATGGCCTCATCTTTAAGAGTCGGATGTTATCACCAACCATGGGACTTGTCGACCCCCATGGCCATGCTCCCACATCTCCCCCTTCTTTATTAACATAAAAGAGCTCGATTAACACAAATTAAGAAAGCAGGTTTAACCCAAATTAAGAAGGCGCGATTAACAGAAATTAAGAAAGCTAGAGAAACACAAATTAAGAAAGCACTATTAACACAAACTAAAATACAGAGAAAAACTGCCAGGCATACTAATTCCATCTTTAACAAACTTTGTAACCACAACCCTGGGAGAGGCAGGCACTGAGTGCTGCCCAGCCGGGGCCTCTGGCTGCCCCTCCAACTCCTGGAGTCCTTGTTTGGGGGTCCTGCCTATGCCAGCGAGACCCTCCCATACGCTGTTTTTTGTTTGTCCCTGTTCTGATAGCATGTCCCTATTCATTCCTTTTTTGTTTTTGTCCCTGTTCTGTTAGACTATCCCTGTTCCTGTTCTTCATGTCCCTGCTTAAGGTGTCTCCTGAATCACCCTTCTTTGTTCCCTCTCAAGGCTTTACTTTCCTGATGGACTCATCTTTAAGAGTCGGATGTGATCACCAACCATGGGGCTTGTCGACCCCCATGGCCACACTCCCACATCTTCCCCTTCTTTATTAACTTAAGAAAGCGCGATTAACACAAATTAAGAAGGCAGGATCAACACAAACTAAAACAGAGAAAAACTGCCAGGCATACTAAGTCTATCTTTAACAATCTTTGTAAAACCATCCCTGGGAGAGGCAGGCACTGAGTGCTGCCCAGCCGGGGGGCTCTGGCTGCCCCTCCAACTCCTGGAGTCCTTGTTTGTGGGTCCAGCATACGCCAGTGGGACCCTCCCATATGCTGTTTTTTGTTTGTCCCTGTTCTGATAGCCTGTCCCTATTCATTATTTTTTTGTTTTTGTCCCTGTTCTGTTAGACTATCCCTGTTCCTGTTCTTCATGTCCCTGTTTAAGGTGTCTCCTGAATCACCCTTCTTTGTTCCCTCTCAACTCTTTAGTTTCCTGATGGCCTCATCTTTAAGAGTCGGATGTTATCACCAACCATGGGACTTGTCGACCCCCATGGCGAGGCTCCCACATCTCCCCCTTCTTTATTAACATAAAAGAGCTCGATTAACACAAATTAAGAAAGCAGGTTTAACACAAATTAAGAAGGCACGATTAACACAAATTAAGAAAGCTAGAGAAACACAAATTAAGAAAGCACTATTAACACAAATTAAAATACAGAGAAAAAATGCCAGGCATACTAATTCCATCTTTAACAAACTTTGTAACCACAACCCTGGGAGAGGCAGGCACTGAGTGCTGCCCAGCCGGGGGGCTCTGGCTGCCCCTCCAACTCCTGGAGTCCTTGTTTGGGGGTCCTGCCTATGCCAGCGAGACCCTCCCATACGCTGTTTTTTGTTTGTCCCTGTTCTGATAGCCTGTCCCTATTCATTACTTTTTTATTTTCGTCCCTGTTATGTTAGGCTATCCCTGTTCCTGTTCTTCATGTCCCTGTTTAAGGTGTCTCCTGAATCACCCTTCTTTGTTCCCTCTCAAGGCTTTACTTTCCTGATGGTCTCTACTTTATTAGTCAGATCTTATCACCAACCATGGGGCTTGTCTAACCCCATGGCCAGGCTCCCACATCTCCCCCTCCTTTATTAACATAAAAGAGCTCGATTAACACAAATTAAGAAAGCAGGTTTAACACAAATTAAGAAGGCGCGATTAACAGAAATTAAGAAAGCAAGAGAAACACAAATTAAGAAAGCACTATTAACACAAACTAAAATACAGAGAAAAACTGCCAGGCATACTAAGTCTATCTTTAACAAACTTTATAACCCCAATCCCTGGGAGAGGCAGGCACTGAGTGCTGCCCAGCCGGGGGGCTCTGGCTGCCCCTCCAACTCCTGGAGTCCTTGTTTGGGGGTCCTGCGTAAACCATCGTGGCCCTCCCATATGCTCTTTTTGGTCATCCCTGTTCTGTTAGCCTGTACCTGATCATTCCTTTTCTGTTTTTGTCCCTGTTCCGTTTTCCTGTCCCTATTCATTCCTTTTTTGTTTTTGTCCCTGTTCTGTTTGCCTGTCCCTGTTCCTCTTCTTCATGTCCCTGTTTGTATTCTTCTCGTCCCTGTTCGTTTTCATGTCCCTATTGGGCGGCGATTTGTGGCGTAAAGACCGCTCGGACACCGGGGTTCTTTCAGGATCTGTAACTGCTACCTCATTATTGATGACATAACTTGAACTCTCTCTTACTGAGGGCATAACTTCATCTCTCAGAGTGAGGGCACAACTTCATTCTATCCCTTATTCAGGAAAGGCTCCCTTCCTATAACTTCCACCTCACAGCAGTACCTTTCCACTAATTAGTCATTGGTTAAACAATTTTGCCCTGCAACAGCAAACACCCAGCCACTTCCATGCATTAATGGCTGGAGAACTAGACACCCCAGACAAGAAGGCGTCACCTGAATCACCCTTCTTTGTTCCCTCTCAAATCTTTAAATTCCTGATGGCCTCATCTTTAAGAGTCGGATGTTATCACCAACCATTGCGCCTGTCGACCCCCATGGCCACACTCCCACATCTCCCCCTTCTTTATTAACATAAGAAAGCGCGATTAACACAAATTAAGAAGGCAGGACCAACACAAACTAAAACACAGAGAAAAACTGCCAGGCATACTAAGTCTATCTTTAACAATCTTTGTAAAACCAGCCGTGGGAGAGGCAGGCACTGAGTGCTGCCCAGCCGGGGGGCTCTGGCTGCCCCTCCAACTCCTGGAGTCCTTGTTTGTGGGTCCAGCATACGCCAGTGGGACCCTCCCATATGCTGTTTTTTGTTTCTCCCTGCTCTGTTAGCCTGTCCCTGTTCCTGTTCTTCATGTCCCTGTTTAAGGTGTCTCCTGAATCACCCTTCTTTGTTCCCTCTCAAGGCTTTACTTTCCTGATGGCCTCATCTTTAAGAGTCAGATGTTATCACCAACCATGGGACTTGTCGACCCCCATGGCCATGCTCCCACAACTCCCCCTTCTTTATTAACATAAAAGAGCTCGATTAACACAAATTAAGAAAGCAGGTTTAACACAAATTATGAAGGCGCGATTAACAGAAATTAAGAAAGCAAGAGTAACACAAATTAAGAAAGCACTATTAACACAAACTAAAATACAGAGAAAAACTGCCAGGCATACTAATTCCATCTTTAACAAACTTTGTAACCCCATCCCTGGGAGAGGCAGGCACTGAGTGCTTCCCAGCTGGGGGGCTCTGGCTGCCCCTCCAACTCCTGGAGTCCTTGTTTGTGGGTCCTGCCTATGCCAGCGAGACCCTCCCATACGCTGTTTTTTGTTTGTCCCTGTTCTGATAGCCTGTCCCTATTCATTCCTTTTTTCTTTTGTCCCTGTTCTGTTAGCCTGTCCCTGTTCCTGTTCTTCATGTCCCTGCTTAAGGTGTCTCCTGAATCACCCTTCTTTGTTCCCTCTCAAGGCTTTACTTTCATGATGGTCTCTACTTTAAGAGTCCGATGTTATCACCAACCATGGGGCTTGTCGACCCCCATGGCCACACTCCCACATCTTCCCCTTCTTCATTAACTTAAGAAAGCGCGATTAACACAAATTAAGAAGGCAGGATCAACACAAACTAAAACACAGAGAAAAACTGCCAGGCATACTAATTCCATCTTTTACAGACTTTGTAACCCCATCCCTGGGAGATGCAGGCACTGAGTGCTGCCCAGCAGGGGGGCTCTGGCTTCCCCTCCAACTCCTGGAGTCCTTCTTTGTGGGTCC